>NC_040018.1:9573156-9842432 GCF_000972845.2 Larimichthys crocea
CTGCTCCGAAAACAACACAGATCCTCCACTCAGCAACTCGAGCCCATCAAACTTCCTCGGCAACAAGAAGAGCATCGGCAGGTTTCACCCATACACCCGCTACGAGAACATCACTTTCAACTGCTGCGAGCGCTGCTCTGGAGACATCCTGGTGCTGTAGAGGTCAAAGAGGTCCTCATCTGACACCACCGGAGTGTCAGAGGAGTGGACTGTGGAGGATGATGTTGCTGCTGTGTTGAGTCAACAGCACATTTTTAGTTTTGCTTTCTTTCTTATTGCAGAGGAAACATAAGTTCAGACTCAAGTGTTAAAATAATGTCAGCAGAATGCATTTCAGAGCTATTTATCGCAGGGATGTGAGATCATGCTGAGTCAGTGTTACGTGTTGAAAAGACGCAGTTCGACTGTCTGCTCATTCAAACATTCAACAATAATCTAGTGTGTCGTATTTACATATAAGTCTGTGTGGCTGCGATGGCTGAAGCTCGACCGGATGGCGTGTTGTGGACGACAACACGATGAGCTGATCGCAGTCTTAACTCGCACTGTGAGCGAGGACGCCTCTTACACTGCAGGGTTCTCCCCGGTCTCTCTGTATGATGGTGCTATCATATATTGAACATATCATATTCACAGATTTTGTATATTGCATGCTGAGAAGGCATTCTGATATACATGGAATCTTTTGGTAGTGATTCTACGGTACCATGATAGATTATCATTGTTCAGCAGTATTGTTCAAAGGAAGCTCTGATATTATCTGTACACACACACACACACACACACACATATACAGTATTTGCAAAGAGTTTGACTTTTGCAGTGTTTCAAAGAAAAATTACTTTTTTTCCCCCAGAAATCTTCCAAAAAGATTTGTTTTTATTGAATCATGTCATTCATCAGGGTGAATTTTTTTTTATATATAATTCATTATTTAAAAAAAAGATTCAGAATACACTACTATGAGATGATTGTAATATATTGCCTTTTTAAAAACCATGCTGTATATTTTGATTTGTTTCTTTGATCTGTCTGGAGACGTTGCTTTTCGCAGTGAGAAGAATAATTTACAGTGAAAAGCACGCAGTGAGAATATTTCTACATCTTTTGTTTTCCATGTCAGACCAAAATAAAGACCAAAGCAGTTTCTATCTTTTTCAAACGTCTGCTTCTTGTCTTGTTTATAACCGTGCATTAGCACTAAACAAAGCCAACAAGTGAGCCCTTTACAACATTTTATTCTACATGTGTCTCAGTTTTGGACATTTCCTCAGACAGTGCTTGTAAACATATCAACCATAGGTACAATTCTTTCACTTGTCAGCCCACCACATCTTGCTTTTGCCTGCACCTTTTCTTCCCTCCAAGCTGTTCTTCAGTGATACCCGTACTGTCTTTGCAGCTGGTTCGTTGTCTCTGTCACCGGGCAGTCTAGCCATTCTGTCTCTACCGGAGAACCCAGGCTGTTTGTGCGGCCTGTGAAGACTGTGGCCCTCGTTTTTAAAAGTCCTTTCACCAGATCTCAACCCCCTGTCACCTTCCTTTCTTGGTCCCCTCACTCTGTTACTGGTCATCTCTTTTTGTAGAAATCCATCATGCTTCCTCTTAGGCACGAACTGTAACGCTTCCTCCCAATTCCCCGTCTCCTTGAGCGTCAGCATGATGCGAAACATCTGGTCCAGAGTCAGATTTTTGGCTCCCATCTCCCAGTGGAGGAACTCATTCAGCGGTAAACGGGCTGTGGCCAGCTTCAGACGCTTGGCGTTGGCCAGTGACAGGCCTGACTGGATGGACCGGTCCACTAGAGCTCCGATGATGTAGACCTTGGAGTGGTCGAACTTGCGGAGAACGTTTGGAGAGTCTGCGGTGAGGTAGACGAGCTGCTCGCGGGGAAAGACGTCGACGTGCTGCCTGTCTGTGCTGGTGATAAGCAAGCGGTCCCAGGCCTCTTTGCCGTATCGTCTGAGCAGCTCCTGCCTGTAGGTCCCGTCTGGCTGCAGGTTGCAGAAGTGGAGGTGGAAGGGATCAGTGGCACGCCGGTTATAAGCTTCCACGTCCATCAGCTGAGACACCGTGTTCTCCACGTCCCGCCTTAACATGTTGGACTCGTAGCTCAGGTCATACACCAGCGGCTGACCAAACACCATGGCCTGGGCGCTCCTCCAGGCCAGCACCTTGTCCAGTGAGCGGCTCCAGAACTGGAGGAAGAATGTGTTTCTAAGTTTCTCGTCTTGTCCTCTACTCTGCTCTATCCAGGCTTCCCTCTCGGCTTTCTTCTTCGCCTGCTTCTCTTTGTGGGTCCTTCTGTGGCACTCCTTCTTAGCCAGGTACTTCAGGTACTTCTTCCTGGAGGATTTGGTGGTGAGCTCTGCCAGTGCTCGGACCTCTTCATCAGTCATCTCTTGAGGCACAAGCTTCCCAGCATGGCGCCACATTGCAACCAGATCCCGGGTCGCCTCCAGCGAAGAACTGTCCTTCGAATCACCTGCTGCTTCTCTGAGGTTCTCATCATCATCATCACCATCACCATCACTTGCTTCATCTTCACTGTCGACTTGCTGTTTCTCTTCCGAAGCAGCTTGGGCTCTCATAACAGATTTCCATTTGTCCAGATCTACCGTCTGTAGTTCTTCAGATTTATCTGCTTTTGGTTGGGGGGCATCTTTCCACAATGAGATCCCGGTGTTCAAGTGGCGAGCAAGGAGTGATCGGTGATGACAGGAGCCACTGACTGGGACAAAGCTCCTCTTGGTAACACAGGACGCCACAAGATGGAGTTCGTGAAGGCACTGGCTTGAGAAGAGTCGTAACATGGTTGTGAATTTAACTGAAGCTGCGTCAAAAGTAATAAAACTATGAAACATAGACTGTCACTGCTGAGCGGTTCACAGTCCTGATCAGTCTTCACGTGGTGAGCTCAGGTTGACTTGTCGCAGCGTCCATGCTTGTATTCAGGGAAGGTCACGTTGTTACACGGTGTCACACTATAATGTGTCGTAAGTGAAATGTAGTGATGTGTCGGTGGCGAACGATCCGGTTCCAAGAGCCGACTCTTTGAAGTGAACGACACTCTCCCTCATGCCATGCCTGTTCTCACACATCTTGACCGATCACGTTTGGCTTTCAATTAAAAAAGTGGAGAAAAAAAAAACTAGTGGGAAAAAAACTTTTTTTCTCCACTTTTTTGTGTGAAAGCTGCACATATAATTGGTCAAGATGTATAGCAGCATCCACGGCAGACACACACACACACACAGCAGTCGCGGAGGACAAACACGACAGAAGGGAGACGAGAGACATTATTTATTATATTATTGCATTATTTTGGGTGATAAATTAAATAGTTAGCACTTTTTATTTATATAGCACATTTGTACACCGCATGCACTGACCAAGTGCTTTACAATGTCAAAAATAAAATAAAATATAACATTTAAAAATATAAAATAATAATAACAGCAATAATAATTAATTAATTAAACCAATTAATAAAATGTGAGGAGCCGTTTGGGAGCCGAAAGAACCGACTCCTTATAGTATGCAGAGCCAAAAGAACCGGCTCCTCCAAAAAGAGCCGAAATTCCCATCACTAGTGAAATGTAACCATATAGCATGACACAGCTTTGTCTGGTCTTGAATATTTATTCAGCTGACCACATCGAAATGTTTCCATCAATAAAGATTTACTAAAGCTTCCACTGTACGTGACGCGTCCATATAAATTATGGTGATTAGTTTCACACGAACGCTCATTTCTTCGTCGTGGTTTCCAGGCGGATTTAGACACAGCGCCGCGACTAGTGATGGGAATTCCGGCTCTTTTTAGTGAGCCGGATCATTTGGCTCAGCTCACCAAGAAGAGCCGGCTCTTTCGGCTCCCAGGTGGCTCTTCATTTTACCTTTTATAATTCAGGCAAATTTAGCTCTGTTTTTTTTTTTACTTGTGATTTGTATTTGAACGCATATATCACTTGAATTTCAATAATTTGCTCTAGCCAACTGCATTTACAGTTGTAAAATCCCTCGTAACTCCCTGAAACCGCCCAATGAATGCTCTAACTTGCTTGAAGAACGACTCTGCTACACAAAGCAGATAGAAACGCCTATAAAAACCCAAGCATAGAAATAAAAAAAATAAAAAAGTCAAAGTCAAAGTCAACTTTATTGTCAATGCTGCTATGTGTACAGGACATACAGAGCATCGAAATTGCGTTTCTCTCTTGTCTAAAACAGTATGGACACAAGTGTAGTAAAAGATGTAAAAAGAAAAGTATATAATATATATATATATATATTAGTGCTGTCAAAATAAACGCGTTAATTTTGTCGATTAATTTTAAAGAATTAACACGTTAAAAAAAATTAACGCAATTAACGCGGTTTTGTTTACTTCCGGTGGCGGCCGCCATTTTGGATGTGGCAAAGTAGAGCTTGTTTCCCAGATATATTAGTGTGTGTGTGAATGGGTGTATAAGAGGCATTAACTTAAAGCCCTCACGGAGACTGCGCCCTGGGCGGTCGCCCACATTGCCCATAGCAAAACCGGCCCTGCTTGTTTTAGTTTACGGGCAGATCTGCCACATCCAATAGGCGAACAAGTTAACGTATCGCAGCAACGGACCAACCTGCCAGTGAGGCGTCTGTGTATATATGTCTATGATCTATCCTAACTAAAGGAGAGTCTGTGTATAATGTCTATGATCTATCCTAACTAAAGGAGAGTCGTGTGATATATGTCTATGATCTATCCTAACTAAAGGAGAGTCTGTGGTGTAAAGATGGAAAGGACGACTTTTAGGGGGAACATTTCATTTTAAAAATTGCCCGAGGCTCGTTGGACAAAAACAAGGCAATTTGCACAGTTTGCAAAGCCAAATTTAAATTCCACAGAAGTAACACGACTTAACATATCACCTCAAAGCAAAACACCCAGTCTACACTACAGGAGTGTGGCACTCGTCAGTATATTTCCTCATTCTGTCTTTTTTCTGTTTGCACTGTGCATATGTGCACCTTAAGCCAAAACATGAATGAATTTCATATATTTATCTGAGTTTATTCTACATTAATTGATCATTTACATAAATAAATATCATTATAAGCTTCAGTCTCAGAAAAATGCATTTAATTTATTGATACATTTATTGATAGATAATCGCGATTAATTACAGAATTTTTGCGATAATTAGTTAATTTTTTTTAACGATTGACAGCCCTAATATATATATATATAATATATATATATATATATATATATATATATATATAAGATATATATATAGATAGATAGATAGATAGAATAAAGATGTACAAATCTAAAAAAATATATACAAGGACAGCTATTGACATTTTATTTTTTTATATTTATATAAAAAACACACACACACACACACACACACACACACACACACACACACAATGTGCGTTGTTAATGCCCACCACTGACATCTGGACAAATAAAACCAAAATGTTTATGCCCACCACTGACATCTGGACAAATAAAACCAAAATGTTTTTGTTGGTATAGTGTAAAAAACAATATATTTTTGCACCACACTCTTGTGTGGCTCACGGGCGGACGGGAGCCGGCTCCCATCGTTCACTTAAAAGAGCCGGCTCTTTGGACCGGCTCGTTCGCGACCGACACATCACTAGCCGTGACGTCACTTCCTCCTGGTAGCACCACAACAACACCAGAAGCTAACTCGTTAGCCTTCACGATGAGCTTGTTTCTGCCTAAATTATCCTGTAAAAAAGACATAGATGAAGTTATCAAGGGCGTGGCAGAGAAGGTCGTCGTTTTGAGGTTTGGGAGAGATGAAGACTCGGTTTGTCTCCAGCTGGATGAGATTGTAAGCAGCACCGTGAATGCGAACACCCAAACTGTTGCTCAATGTTAGCTGCGTTGTTTATCTTTTTGTTAATGTTCGTCGTGTCTGACCTTCCAGCTGTCAAAGACTGCCCATGACCTCAGCAACATGGCGTCCATTTACATCGTCGATGTGGACAAAGCTCCCATCTACACACGATACTTTGACATCAGTTACATCCCCTCCACCGTCTTCTTCTTCAACGGACAGCACATGAAAGTGGACTACGGGTAAGTTTTTAAAATGTATTTCTTTTTCACAGCAGCCATTTTGACATGAAATAGTAAACACAGGTGTTTCCAATTATACTAATTAAGGTTGTGTTCCATTCAGGTCTGACAGAGTCAGGGTGCTGCATGTTGGCTCACTGGAAAGTCTCTGCTACACTAAATGGAACTGAACCTTAATTAGTATAATTGGAAACACCTGTGTTTTTTTTCAAGTCAACTTTATTATCAATACTGCCACAGAGAAATTGCGTTTCCTTCTTATCCCAGTGCAAACAGCACTAAACATGAAATATAAAATACAAAATATAAGTGAAGATGTAAAAAATATAAAATAAAAATATAGATATAAAAATATATACAAGCTAAAAGACATCCAAGAATAGAAAAGACAGTGGCAAGTCCGGAGATATAGGCTAAATAGTATAGCAATATTGGAATTGGAATGACCCTGCTATTACATGTCAAAATGGCTGCTGTGAAAAAGGTCTAATAGTTACACTTATGTAAGATTCTCTGTATGAAATGATTCATTAGATTCGATTACATTAGATATACTTTATTCATCCCACCACGGGGAAATTTACTTGTTACAGCAGCAGAGGAAAGTGCAGCTTACACTACAGAATTAGAAAAAGAAAAAGAAAAACACAATAAACAGACAGAAATATCTATAACCTACACAATAAACACGAAATACAATCAACCTTCAAACAGACAAGTACTGACGATAAAAGTGGCATGATATATAAAAAGTGTATTGTAATGTAAAGTGACCATAGTGTAAGAAATATTGCAAAGAAAGTGACCATGATACAAATAATAATATTATTGCAAGAGTAGTGACCATGATATAAATAATATAACAAAAGTAAGTGGCCATGATATAAATAATAACTGCAAGGTATAAATGAAATAAAATAGAAAACAATTGCAATGAGACATGAACAGGAGACTACAACATGATTAGGTGGTGCAGGTGTTGTAAAGTCTGACAGCAGCAGGGATTAAGGACCTGCAGAACGTCTCCTTCTTACACCGTGGGTGTAACAGTCTGCTGCTGAAGGAGCTGCTCAGAGACCCCACAGTGTCATGTAGGGGGTGAGAGGGGTTGTCCATGATGGATGTCAGCTTAGCTTCCTAAAGCCATCTTTACATTCTTTGCTTTGTCTGACCAACAGTCCATAGCTAGCTTTTGTATCTTTGTATGTAAAATGACTTTATTTAAGCTCTTTTGGATAGTAAGGATTAATATCAATACATAGCCAAACAAACTTTTATATACCACAAATGTAGGCAATGTAACAAAAGAAAAGTTTTCCTGATTTGGTTGATAATTGTTTTGTGTTTTTTTTCTTTTCTTTTTTCTTTCAGGTCACCAGATCACACCAAGTTTGTCGGCAGCTTCAAAACCAAGCAAGATTTCATGGATCTGATCGAGGTCATATACAGAGGAGCCATGCGGGGCAAGATGATTGTCCAGAGTCCCATAGATCCTCAAAATATTCCCAAATATGATCTCCTCTACCATGGAATTTAGGATCAACACCTACTGTGCGGCCTAATGATCATAATAATGTGTGGCATCAACCGTTACTGGTTGATTAACTGACAAAAATAGCTTTCAGCCACCTTCCTATAGGAGGCAAATTATAAACAGGGCAGCACATTACCCTTTATAATTTGTCCTCTTGTTATTTTTAAATGCTCCAGTAGAGTTTTTGAACGCCGCTAACACCATGGAACATTGTTGTTATGTGTGGTCCCTGTTGTGTTCCTGCAGGCCTGTTCAAACAAACAAATACACACAATGTAATGGGCTTAGTTAAAGTTCCCCTAGTCCAATGTACAGTATTAACAATAGGTTAACAGAGGTTCTGCAACTATTCAAGTTTTATTTATTTATTGTGAAAATGCAGTGTCATATTAATGTTTCCCATGGAAAAGAACTGCATATCAACAGAGAGATGCAATGTACATGCTGTTTTTTTTTTTTATAATAAACTTTTATATTTTATATTGTAGTCCCTAGTTGTGCTTTTTATGTGTTTTATACATTAATGTAAACTGTCACCTTCTGTTTGTAAGATCTAGCAGAACATGTCTTGATTTGATCAACTTGTCTCATTACAAAAGCACATACTGTAGCAATATTAATTTCACTGAGTCCTGAGGAATCGCACTAATACTAAATATCGGAAACACATCTTGCTATAACAAAGTATAATTCAACAGCACCCACCACTTAGGTGTCACATGTCAGTTTAGGTGTACGCAAACAAAATCTTGTTTAGTCGGCACTAAACAAGATTTTGTTTTACCCTGGGCATGCTGCATCTTGTCAATGAGCACCACTAGAGGCAACATCAGCTGATGATTCCCAGTTCTCACTTAACCCAGACTACAAACAGAGAGTTGGACTTCATTCAAAGACAAAACAATTAGAGCAGTGGTTCTTAACCTGGGTTCGATCGAACCCTAGGGGTTCGGTGAGTCGGTCTCAGGGGTTCGGTGGAGCCTCCGCCCTATACCATTTGTTACAACATACCTTTGTGAGCAATCGTTTTCAAGTTGTTGTGAGTTCATGCACTGTGTTGGTTTTGTTATTTGAACAAGGTGATGTTAATGCACGGTTCATTTTGTGCACCAGTAAAAAAAATCATATTTAATTTTTTACTAAAGAAGGGTTCGGTGAATGAGCATATGAAACTGGTGGGGTTCGGTACCTCCAACAAGGTTAAGAACCACTGAATTAGAGTAATTCAGAAATATCATGAAGTAATACATTTTCCAGTGTGGTATAGTATAGAATGGACGCTTTTATTGTGAAAAACACTCGTACCGGAAGTGTCTTTTTTCCTCTGGCGGAAGTGAATGAAGCGGCACAGCAATGGCAGCGACCTTGCACAGAGCATGGTGTCCATAACAGTTTAATGAGGAAACCACCTAAAATGCTCGTATATCGACCTCTCGCAGTGACAGTTTGGTGTTTGTAGTGTCCGTTTCCACGTGTACATCATGATATCCCTCATCAAGGCTGCTGTCGGCGGATTGACCGGCGTCTGTAGAGCCACCGGTCACCAAGGTAACACAAGTTAGCTGTCGTTACAGTGACACAAACTGTGGGATCTACCTGTTTGTTTATTGGTTAGTTATTAATGATTCGCAGACTTAAAGGTTATTTTAGCCAGTCCCCAGACATATGTTACATAGTCACCTTAAAACAATGTAAACATGCATGTATTATTGAAACAGGATATAAGCATGCAGAGCTATAGTGAAGATAACATGTAGCTTCTATACACCCATACAACTATTAACATGCAGCAAAGAAGCAGGTGATAAACAGAGTAACTAACACACATAAAGTCAAACTATAAGTGTGAATGACAAGGACGGATAAAAGCATGGCCTCAAAATCAAATGTCATCTTAAGATGTTAATCCTGAGCGGTATAAAATCAGAAAATGAATCTCTCTTTCGCTCAGAGATTTGTTTGAATTCACATATTTAAACTGAGCAGTTCTATATTAGCAGTAACATATTATAGTTTTTAGTGTTTTAGGCTGAATTTTGCTCATCTTCATGCTGTCTGTTCCACAGGTCCTTTACACAGTCACTTGAAAGTCCTAGCTGCTGGCCTGAAGACATATGAAGTCCCCCCAGACTTTAGTGGTAATTGTTTTTTTATCTTTTTACACCTTTTTAAAATATATTATATGATTGAACACATTACATTGTTATATGTACACATGTATACAGTAAAGTGGAAGATGTGATGGAAATACGCACTGTAGACTTCCAATGGCCATTCTTTTTTTAAAAGCTTTGATGCTGTGTGTTATTGTTGTTACACTTGTTTTTACTTCCTGAAGATGTGGTGTTGCCGGAAAAACCCAAACTGAAGTTTATGGAGAAGGTGCCTAACTTGAAAAAGGCCAAGAAAGAGATGAAGAACCTGCGGGATATCCGAGGCCCAGCTCAGACGGCAAATAGCTTCACTACAGGACAGTACGCTATTGTGGTGAGTGCATTTATTCTCTGTAAACACAGCTGTTTAATGAAATCTCACAGCTGCTTGAAGCATTGAGGTCTATGAAGATTGTGTTCCCTACAGTATTTTATAATATATCTTGTGTTACATATTCTAACTCTACTACTGCCAAGTGCAAAATACAAAACGGTTAAGTCATTTATACGTGACTTTTTTCTGTCTCTGATGCTCAGGCAATGGGAGGGGGTTACCTTCACTGGGGTCACATAGAGATGATTCGTCTAACCATCAACCGCAAGATGGATTCTCGGACTACATTTGCCCTATGGCGCATCAATGGCCCATATAAGCCCATCACACGTAAAGGTCTGGGTCAGCGCATGGGTGGAGGCAAGGGAGCCATCGACCACTATGTGACACCTGTCCGCTACGGCCGTTTAATCGTGGAGGTGGGAGGAAAGGTGGAGCTGGGCGAGGTTGAGCATATCTTGACTGAAGTGGCAAAGAAGCTACCGTTCAAAGCTAAGGTGAGATGACAGATACTACTTTGCCAGTTGCCGACCTTAAAGAGTTTCAGTGATTGTAAGTTGTGAGCACATGATTACATAACAGCATGTTTTTGGTAAATCATTGTCACATCAACACCTCCATAAAACAGAAAATGTATTTATTGATTTCATATCTATGCAAACTGAAGAAAATTGGACCATGGACAGAACCCTGTGGAACTCCTTTTTAAATTATGACAGTCATCTAGAAAGCTCTGATGAAATCTCTCTGCAAAATTTCTGCAACTCATCTAGTTTACTTAGATGAATGTGAACAATAATATAACTGTAGTAAATATATGCATCACACTGATATTTGTCTTTGTTTACCACCATTACTGTTCATAACAACTGTTGTTAAAATACAAATGTTGAGCAAACTACTTGAAATCTTATTGTTTTGAAATGACTGCCCTTCAGTTTTTGTTCTTTGACATCTGTGCATTGCAGTATCTTATTCCTATTTACGTATTTATTTCAGGTAATGAGCAGAGAGAGCTTAGCAGACATGCAAAAGAAGCAGGCTGACATGGAGCAGAACAACCAGAACCCCTGGACCTTTAAGCAGATAGCGCACGGCAACATGCTGGGAATCAGGAAGGTGCTCAGCCCATTTGACCTTGTCAACAATGGACGCTTCACAGGCAAATTTCACAACCCGGGGAGGGTGTGACGTGCCTGAGGGACGAAACAATACAGTTTCATGCTGTGACACCATCCAGACCACTGAAGACCATTGAAGAAGCAACCAACATCTTAAAAGGCTCTGACTTTCAGTTATATTTGCTTTTGTTTTTTGTTTTTTTACACAAACATGTTAATAAATTTGACCTTTTGTTTAAGGGATTTGTTTTTCCCATTTCTGCTTAAACAGCTAATAAATTAGATTATGTATCTCACTTTCACATGAAGTTGGAGTTCATTCTGTTTAAACCGATTCAGAAAGATGTAAAAGAGACGTGCAAATTAAATGAACACAATTAGGAACAAATAATATACAAAAAATTATTTGCATAAGTACGAGAAGATGAACTTGAAAACATTTTAAAAGAAAGAAATGCAGAAGCATGTCCCTGAAAGTTTGTGGTCAAAATATGAAACAGACATACACTACATTGCCAAAAAAATTCACATTCTTGGTCAAAAATTATCCAAAACACACTCCTAAACCTTGTGGACAGCCTTCCCAGAAGAGTTGAAGCTCTTACAGCTGCAAAGGGTGGACCGACGCCATATTAAACCCTATGGATTAAGAATGGGATGTGACTTAAATTCATATGCGAGTCAAGGCAGGTGAGCAAATACTTTTGGCAATATAGTGTATGTTCAGTGAATCAGCAGATCCATACAATGACTAAGGCACACTCAATATCCTCTGAAACCAAGCCAAAGTGGGAATAAGCCAAACAAGGGATGGGTTGTATGGATTAGATTTCGTGTGTGTGTGTGTGTGTGTCCACATTTCCCAAAATGGCTTCAATCCACTGTCACTGACTGAAATAAGTCAAAGCCTGTGCCCTGCTGCTTACCTCACAGGTAGCGTCTTTGCGTTGTGACTCCGTCATTTGTTTGTTTTTCATCTCAAGGATCTCATTCGAATATATGTTATTGAATTAATATAAGTTATTAATGGGCACCTTCCCCATCTGACCCTGATGATATAACGCTAGTTTCAGCCTGAGAGGAATAGTTGCCTGACAGGTATGAAACCGGGTGAAATCGTCTCCCCGTTTGACGCATGCGTGTTGTGCGCTCAGCCGTTTGAAAACATTGCCGCGAAAAGTAGCTGCTGCTGACAACAACATTTGTTTGTTGTTTACACGACGGAAGCGCCAGCTTTTTGTTTCCCCTGCTAGTGTTACTTTAACCGCGTGTTATAACGCAGCGTTACGGTACCGTTAGCTGCTATATACCGTATGTAACCGGAGCCAGCAGCAGACATGAAGCCCGTACGCGGTTCTGACCGGGCCCCATCAAAAGCACCGAACCTAAAAAACAAGAAGAAGTCAGACAAGGCGACGAAACAAGCAACCGAGCACCAGGTAAGACACAAGTCTAAGTTAAATAAGTCTGTGTTGTTCTGTCAGTCTCCGGTTAACTTTGTTTTTCTTTTCTTAGGAACCGGTGACCAGCGACCGTGGCAAGAGCACCGACCCGAAACCAGCCCCAAAGAAGAGGAGAGGTGAGAGCAGCTCAGCGGCGTGCCCTGCCTTGTTACACGTGTAGCTACATATTCCCTCATGCGATGATAACAAACAAACAAACGGAAGTGTTGTTAACTTTCCTCTCTGTGTGTTGAACAGCTGAAGGCTCGCCTCCGGTCCAGAACAAAGTCAGAAGTCAGGAGAACTGGAAGCTGATGCCGGGGTCCTCCATCACTGCTCTGGAGAACATGCTGGACTTGTCAATACTGTGAGTGGACACTTTATTAGGTACACCTGGGAACTGCAGTGCAAAACAATCCAGCTATACAACAGCCATAAACTCTACTAATATACAAATATAACAATGTCAGATGTATAAATGTAAATATACTGAGGATGAAGTTGAACTGGACTGCATTAAATTGCATGTGAAGTAAAGTTGAGTATATGTTCTGACCTACGTATATATTGTACCTCAGTAAATCAACTTATTGCAATTATTATTCCAGATATTTTGATAATAGTGTATATGTTGACGGAAGCTGCAGTACAGAAATGCAAAGTAATCTAGAAATAGTCATATCATCTTCATAGAGATCTTCATTACAGTTCTGCAAATATTGCAGTAATTACTGGGTGATGTATTGTTTTCTGATTTCCCCCAAATTTTGGTATTGGCCTCAAAATCCAGTATGGGTCAGGCTAGAATTGTAACAGTTTCAAGCCAGCCGTTTTTCTCCTTGACAAAACTAGGAGGCACTTCAGTAAACGATAGTCAGAATCAATGTTGCACAGACACTTTGTTTTGTCTTCACAGAGAAACTATTGCTTCAATGCGGACAGAGAAGAAAGAGAGCCAGGAGCATCTGAACATTATGAAAAAGAGGTGAGCAATATTTTATAAATGACCTTTGCTCTCTAATGCTCTCCCCTTCTAGTAAATTAGTAACGTTGCACAAAGAATTATTTTTTTCTTGAATTATCCTCCAGCGTCTTTCAATGGACCAGTGTGTAAGATTTAGTGTAACTAGCCGTGAAGTTGCTGACTGCGACCCTGTCGTGACTTGTGAAACATGCAAAATACTCAAGAGGCCATAAGTAGAGCCAGTATTTAGTTTGCCCATTCAGAGCTACTGTACAAACATGGTAGTTTTTATGGTAAGTTGGATTAAATTTAAACATAAAACCACATCCATACCTGTTCATCATTTCCTCCTCAAATACTAACCTTTAAGTTTCCTGGATACCCAGAATCTAGAAATGAACGGTTCCTTTTAATTTGCGCTCTGAGACGTGATGGAAACAGATTATTTGTATCTTTTAATATAGCTTGAAGTGAGACAATGAAGAGACAGTTCATGATAGTGCAAGATAACGCGTGGAAAGATGAGACCTGAGACTTTGAAGAAGCTTGTGCTGATTCTCATAATTTCTTCAATGACTGGACTTGATCTGTCTGTTAGGCGTAGTGATGCTGATTGTGTTGAGATAGTAGCGTCTGTTCATGTATGCCGATGAACTTTTACACTGACTAAAAAAAAAACATACTTAACTGAGCATGTTTATTTTATGGTAGGTTAGACTTTTGGAGAGCTTTGTGGTATTATTGTGTTAGATTTATGGTTAATTCTCAGTTTGAATAAATGTAACATTCTTCAAAATGTTTTTAAAAGTTTGTTACTTCCATTGAGCTTCATGTCAGTGAGAAACAGTAAAGTGAGTATCACCAGTGAAAGATCAACATTAGCTAGCTAAATTCTCAATAAAAGCAGTAATCTAAAATAAACATGCACATAAAGTCCACAAAAATTACAGGGTGAAATACACATTAGCCCAAGAGTAGTTCAAAAACTCTCTGAACCACAAATCAAGAAGTACAAATCAGCTGTAATAAAAGATAATGCCCCAACATAACGATGACACACTAAAATGTTCTTCATTAAAGACATGCTTCTTTTCTCTCTCACTCACTCACACACTCACACAAAGAGAGAAAACATTTAATGACTTTCCCACTGTGCGCTGCCTGTGCCATTGTTTTGTTTTTTATGAGAGCGGTGATGCCCAGCTTTGTCAAACAGGTTGCATCGCTTGAATCTGCCACCAAGTGCTGGCTGATCTTTTCATGTTTGCTGGCAATGACCGTTATGCACATTGATGGTGGATAGGCATCTTATCACAAACATAGCTCTATAAACACCCAGTGACCCCAACACGTTAACTTGGCAACAGTAAATCCCATCATGTTGTTATATAGGAGTTCTTGTTTTGTTGGTTTTTGTTGAAGAAGAATTTTTTGCTGACCGTGCTTTGGCTTTGCTTCTACAAGCCCTCTGGAAACCTGTGTCATGATGAGCTAAGAACAAATCTCTTATCATCTGCTGGCACACAGTCTCACCACAGCACAGAAAACATGTCGACTCACATAACCAAGTTGTTTATACAGTACAAGACAAAACTCTTCACAGATTAGATTTTCGAGTATTGATTCAGATGTTTCAAAGTGCTGAACAGGGAGAAAAAAAATCTTCTCTTTGACCGTAACAGAATTGTGTCTTAGTTCCACTTTTTTCCTTTGATGAGATATTTTACATTTTAGGTTCCTTGCTCAGTGTGCACAGCTCAAAGTTCCAGTGCAGAAACAGAACGATTTGGGCCGTTCATCCCACCGCCACCAGGAGGAGTCCAAGAAGTCAGTGGTTGGAAAGAAAACTCTAAGCACTCTGGAGGTGTGAGTTACTGTGGTTTGAGGAGGAAGGCACAAATGAAATGTCATAGTTTCATTGTGATGTTTTCAAAACATTTGATTGTTTTTAAATTGCAGTTGGTTCACAATGAGTCGATTTATCAATTAGTCACTCATTTGCAACATTTTGTTATCATTTCAGTAATTGTCAAGCAAAAAAAAAAAAGATTTAACTGTGTTATTTAAAATATCAAATGTTGCTTTGGTCTCTGGGACCTAGCCTTAGTCCAGCCCAGAGCAGACAAACCGAACACTGGCTCTGGACAGGATTTTGCATGTTACCCAACAACTGTGGTCTCTCCTATATGCATGGAACAGGAAGTTGTGGTGAGGGGGGTTACAATCAGTAGCTACATCACTACATGCTGTTGTATAGAAGTCCACAGGACTCAATGTGGAATGGAGGATTTATCAGTACACTTGTCATGACATGATGCCACCTCATTTCATAAGGAGTCCTCACCGACTCGTCTGTATGACCTCAGGACAGTGACTGTTAACTGTGTCTACAAACAAGGAAACACACTTAGTGCTCTGACATTGTTATCTGACTCTGTAGAGGCTTCTACGTTACTTACCTATCTGTTGTGTCGAGGAACTGAGACTGTCCTCTGACCTTGGTTAGAGAATCAGAATGGTGCCTGCTTCCCTAAACACAAGCATACAGCTGCTCTGTATATCAAGGAGAGAAATTAGTGTCCCCATAATCCCCCATGAGATTGAAACATTTGACAACAGTGACCTCAGGACATATGCTTGACCCAGTGCACACCCCCATATGTGGTATGCTAGAATAGAAAATTCCCTCCCAGATGCCAATAAATCCTACACACTGCTGCTTTAATCTGCTTCTCTAACTGGAGTTCAACTACCTTTTTGAATAGACATAAAGTATGTATGTGTATAAAATGGTCATGGAGTTGTTGCATGATGTGGTGTTGTGTTTTGTCTGGGTTTCCAGGAAGACTTGAAGGCTGTGGTCAGTGCTGTGGAGAACGCAGAGGCGCAGATTGCCTCTTTACAGCATCGGTGCACCATGAGGAGAGACAAGGTGGAGGATGAGGAGGAGAAGGCGAAAAAGGTGCAAAGACACGATACAGAAATGAAAAGCATAAACATTACAAAAAATCCTGATGGTCTACAGTATCCAACAGATCATCTGTCAAACATTACAAGTAAAGTTAGATGTTTCTAAATCGTCTTGAGAATCTTTCACTCAAAGGGAAAAACTATTGTTACATTATTTTCACCACACAACCGTTGCTAAAAAACACCAAAACATTTTTTTCTTGTCATAAGATTTTCATAATTTCTTTGGAGTGTTACTAAATAGGACATTACATCACCATAGACTTTAGAATTGAGGTGATCCAGAAACAGAAGTGGTGGAGGGCATTTCTCCACATAAATATCATAAGAAATATCACATCACACTAGTTGTTGATCCAGTTTAACAGCTTGATATATTTATTGTATGGGATCTGATATAATGGGTGATTCTTGAAACAGTTCTGAGGCCTCAGGAAATACCAAATGTCAGCTGTAGTTTAATATGATGTGCTTCAAAAGAGAGATTTGAAGTGCAGAGTTTACCATATAAGTCAACTATTAGATGAAAGATAAAGATTTAAAATGACATTCATGCTGGGTTTTTTTTTTTTTCTCATCCTGTGTTTGCGCAGATCTTACAGATTAGTGAGCAAACTGTTCTGAACCTCCGACGTGTGCCTCCACAAAAAGATGAAACGACATTAGTGGTGAGCATGAGCGGTGCACGAAACACACTTTGACATACACTTTGATAAAACTAGTATCCGCTTAAAAAATACCTATTGCACAATAGCATTCATTTAGTTATGCCATTTTTTTTGTGAATAAGATGCGGTCTGAGCTGTGTCTGAGTGTCTGAGCTTACACTTCCTATTTTTTGTAACAGGAAAATCTATACATGTTGCAATTATTACGAAAGTCCCAGAAAGAACAGGACATCTTTGGCTCTGCACTTGACTTGACTCTGTCTTGTTTGATCTTCTAAGCAACAAGATAAACTTTGCTAAACTTCTTTCCCAAAGAATGTTTTACAAAACCATGTTTACTAGAAACACACAAAAGAATTTTTGTTTTCCTCAGACTCGGTTGAGAAAAATGGTACCAGACGGTGACTGTGAGGCCACTGCCCGGAAATTGGGTAAAATACTGCAGAAAACGGAAGCCGTCCAGGATGTCCAGGCGCTGCTTCTACAGGCACACAAACAAGCTGATCGGCTCTTCACTCCAGGATTCCCCCCAATCAGCAGTGCACCTTGTTCAGACTGAATCCTCTGCAAATTTGTCCATGCACAGGTTTGAATAAATGTTTAAAAAAAAGGACATTTATAGATGCCAGAAGTGTGTACACATTGTTTTGCATTGGTAATGCTCAGTTCCACTTTTTTTGTGGTTGTGGAACACCTGCGGTGCAGCAGTACAGCCTCACAGAAAATGCTGAATTGCTAAAATGTGTAGAATTACTACATTTCCAACAGTGGACAGCAAATTGAGCTGTAATTATTGCAAAATATAAAAGCAATTTTTATAAAATAAAGGAGGGACATTCCCATCTCCAGTTTTATGCCGTCAGTGTCTATCAGAATTAACTTTTATATGAAAATTATAAATTGATTTGCTCTTTTTTTGGTAGAGAAAACTCAGCTGTCTCTGTCACCCTTTGATTCTAAACACCAGAACGCATACACGTCATTGAAGAAATACTGTAATTACTGATCAAGACTAACTGGTTGCTCATATTTGAAATTCTCCCATGTTGGGCGTTGAAGGCACAGGTGTTGTCATGCTGAAGACATGCAGCAACTCTGACTGTGTGATCGTGATGTAATAAATGGACATCATTTCAAGAAATAGACTTTTATTTTTGTTTTAATGCAGAAAGAAAATAAATGTAAAGTGCTACAATTAATAACAGTTTTCACATGTCAACAATGAAAATAGGCGTGCTTTTTATTAACAACAATAGTAAATCTGTTTTGTACATTCACCATGAAATAATAAGCCTGTGATATATTTATTTCCTGCTTCAGTCCTAACAGTCTATAGACATACATACATACATACATACATACATTCATTGGTTCACTCGGCACAAAGAATACTAGATATGTGAACGAGGGCCTTAAACATGAGTTCAACAATGACTCAGATCGCTGTTGTATTCAGTAACACGTTCCTTGGACCATACTGAGGCAGCACATGCAAGCTTAATCACGCTTTATCTCTAGGATCTTTATGACAAACGTTGTCCCAGGGCCAGGAAACTGGCCCTGCCAACTTGTTTACAATAAAGGCGTTTTTCTAATAAACGGAAGATGATTCATAAACTTCATGCCTAATCATGACCCTGCCCTCGGCGTGCCTCAACAGAAGCACAAACATTTTTGAAGTCTTCATTCATCTAGATAAATTCATGTCCACATAACTTTAAAATTCTGAAACACTGGTTCTTGTTTTTCACTTATGGTCCACTTGACACCTCTATAGCGCTTAAGAGTTGTCTTTGACACATCCCATCCATTGGTGATACATGTCATGTTAGAAAGTGTTCGTGGCATGGGGAAGTAATCAAAGAATGATTCAGCACCAATCACCTTTGCTTCAATGATTATATCTCTAATAATGTCATTTACCTATTTCTCCATTTGCTTTGGCTTTGAAAAATACTAGTGCCTTTTAAACTTTACTTTATTTACACAGCTCACTTTTTGGGCGATATAAGCAAATTTCACAAATGGAGAAAACCAGTTAAAAGTAATTAATACATTTTTGATTGATCAACATTTATGATTGTAACTTGTAAAATCATTGACCTGTCATTGACCTCTCATCTATAGCTGTGAGTTCTTAAGTGAGTTTTTAAGTGACTTCCTTCGTATGGACTCTGAGGAGTCGTCATTGAAAAGCCGTTCAATGGTGGAGACAAGTGAAGCTTTGATAGCACGACTTAAGCCTCGGGCTGCAAACACATACAGCACAGGGTTAAGACCACTCTTGAAGTACACCAGGAACAGAGAGATGTATTTGCCAATAAAAGCGGCTTTATGCAGCGCAGCACTTTCTTTGCGTCCGTGGGTCAAGGCCAGCAGAAACCTACAAACAAAATATGGCACCCAACATGTAAGGAAGAGGAGCATGGTGATGAAGAGCACATGGTACATCCTGGTCATCCTGCGGGCGGTTGAAGGGTTGAGGGTGGAAGTAGGTGTTGATGGTACTGCTTGCCGAACGCTGAGCATAACAGCCAGGTTACTTCCCAAAAACACCAGCAACGGCAAGATAAAACCAGCTATCGTTTCTGTGAGAAACAAGGCCATGTCAAACTTATTGCTCTCCAGGCACTGGTATGTCCCGTTTTTTTCCACAAGGACAGCGCTGTGGAGGTAAGGGGCAGACAAGACCACAGCTAACAGCCATAAGAGACCACAGGCCAATGGGACAGCCCAGGAGGGCCGTCGCAGTCGAGCCCACACGGGCCTCAGCAGACATAGGCATCGCTCCAAGGCCACAGCACAGAGGAGGAAGGCAGAGGCGTATAACCCCAATCCTCGCAGGAACATGATCAGGTGGCAGAAGACACGGCCAAATGGCCAACTGTAGTTGTAAGCAACGTAGCCCAACATGAGGGGGCTACGCAGGACCAACACCAGGTCGGCCAGGGCCAGGTTCAGGACATAAATACGGAAACTGCTAGCTGCACGGGTCTCCTCACTGCTGCCTCTGCGAACCAGGTGACGGTTATGCCGCATTCCGAGTGCCCAAACCACCAGCATGTTCAGAGGGACCCCCACCTGAGGGAACAAAGAGGACCAGACCTCAGTTACATGGTTGGCAGGATGACAAAGTTTTTAAGCAACAGTTTGACATGTGGTCAAACTTATTTGCTTTATTGCAGACAATTAAATAAGAACATCAATGCCAGTTTCACGTGTGTTACATAAATATGAAGCTACAGCGAGAAGCCAAGTAGCTTAGTAGTCTGTCCAAAAGGAACAATATCTGCCTGCCAGCACCTCTAAAGCTCCTTAATGAACACGTTTAGTCTTGTTACAAAAAACAAGTATAATAAAGATGACATGTCGGATTATTTCTTGGGCACGCTCCAGGAAATCACTGCTCCCAGCCAAGAAATTGTCTAACACATAACCCTACTGTAAAATCACAACACACGAGCACACAAACATCTTTATGATGCCACTTTGTCAGTGTTTCCAGACCTATATGCAATGCTAGTGTACAATCTCCAGAGCCGTGAAGGGTTTCTCACCAGGAAGATGAGCAGAGTAGCTGTGATTTGGATCCCTCTCACTGCCTCATCTTGCCAAGTGCTGCTGGAGTTGGTGGGAGGGCCGAGAGACCGCGTTCCATTTATATCAGCCATCGAGGTTCGAGCTGAAAGACAGAATACGTTGACTTGATGTCGCAGGTGTATAGGTTTACTCTTGTGAAAGTTCACTCGAAATATTAAATGTCACAAAATAGAACCCACTGACGAAGATGTG
Source organism: Larimichthys crocea (assembly GCF_000972845.2). Taxonomy (NCBI): domain Eukaryota; kingdom Metazoa; phylum Chordata; class Actinopteri; family Sciaenidae; genus Larimichthys; species Larimichthys crocea. Next base: position 9,594,235 of record NC_040018.1, read on the forward strand.
ACTGTTCATGCATTTCACATTTCTGTGGTCTGAAACATAGATAATGTCCTCATCACACACCAGCACAATACCACAGTCTTCCTTCCGTTGTTTTGCTTCATTGCAGAGAAATCATGTCATGTCATGGCTAATACATACAAACATTCATGGATAAAAGACCAGAGGGCATATCACCACAGTCTGTTTCATGTCATCTTTTAGTCACTTAAGAGGACATGACATGGACTTGCATCCATTTGCTGCACATCACACAATGGTTAACCGCACAATAACCAGCTTTATGTCCCACCACAATGTGATTAATATAAGTGCACACATACACAAACACATTGTACTTGTACAGTCAGGTATCAGCATTAATGATTACAGAGAAAGGAATCTATTTTTCCTGCAGCCACATCTGCCCCCAGGGCCATGGTTGCCTAAAAGTACATCTAGACCGGACCTGTTCATGTGCTGCTGGAATGAGACCAGCGTGCATGCAAACACTCCCGTGTTCATGAACACACCTCCGCAAGCAGCAGCAGCACTAACCTGTGTCAAAGTTACTGATAGCAGCCGTTGTTCCCTGATTAAAAGCTGAAAAACAGTCAGCCTGAGTCTTGAGGTCAGTGTTTAAAAAAGGTTCCCTCACATGATTTGGACGTTAATATAAAGAGTTAGCTTCTTACCTTTTTATTTGTCTTGCGTGTGTGTGTGGAAGAAATGGAGCAGGAGATAAAGAAAGAAGGAGTGCCTACTTACTGTTATAAGAGCAATCTCTCTCTCTCTCTCTCTCTCTCTCTCTCTCTCTCTCTCTTTCCTGTGTGTGTGTGTGATTGCAACACACACTCCTTCCTATGAACCATCAGATCAGAAGCATTAGTTTCGATGATATTTTTTAAACAATCAAATGACATTTCCTCTGAAATGCTGCAGTCAACATTAACTTTTGAGGTCATTAAATGGCCATGTGAGCAAAGTTGTACATTAAGCTGACATTCATTTTCTACCTGCTAAGAAGTGGTTAACGGTTTTGCTTTCAGATTTTATACAGTTTCCTCATTAGCGGTGAATGTTTTGTGTTTTCTGTTCTTTATTCTTCCGCTTGTTCTTATTGTAAATGGTGCCACATATCTACATCAATAGTCTAAAGAATTTTTTGCTCACTTTTTATTTGTGTTAGACATCCTGTCCTTGAACTGAAGATGCTCCAATTACATGACCAAGTACTTCCTAAGCCATCATGATGCACAATATTTTCTTTCTTTTTTGTTTTAAAGACATAAAATCATGTTTTTCTTAAATGAAGTCTGTGAGAAAAACACAGGGTGGCATGACATTATCAGCTGTGGTTTTAACAGGAAAAAATAAAATAGCTTTACAGTCTCGGTTTCATCGACACATGCACAAATGATTGATCACTGCATGTCGAAATGTATCTTTTAGCTGACAGGGCAAGAGAAGTTCAACTAAAAAAGAAGACAGAAATCTATCTTTACTAATCCTTGCGAAATGTGTGCATGATGGGTGTATATACTCAAAAACCTTTTGGGCCATTTCCTCATGTCTCTCTGATTAATTCTATCTAATTTAGTTAGACTTGAGGAAAGAGAGCTTGTTACATTTCCAAATGTTCAATGTTTCAGTACTTACTGCATAGCATGCTGTTCTCTAATAAGGTGATTAATCACAAAAATCATATCAACACACCAAGATGACACCTAACAGTCCATTAACAGTACCCGGCCATTGCAGGGCCTCAAACAGGAAGGAAGTTACTACCAAGCTTAGAGTGTCACAGAGTCTCTGCAGCAGGTTTCGATAAGTCGACTTGCGAACAGCATAGGACGTCTAGTCGAGCTGTAATAGATGGTCAAGGATACATGACAAATTATTGTAATTTTTTAGGGAATAGATATTAAAGTGGAAATGTGGAGAATGAAGTCGAATCTTCTGGTCCATCAAATCACGTTAGCACAGCAGCCGGCACCTTTTTCAAGTTTCTGTGGTTTCTCTTTCAGAGCAAACCCAAATTTTTGCACAATCTCTTCAAACTTCTCGTATTCACTACTTCAATGCTCTAAAAGAAAAATTATTTCCTTTACTTAAACTGGGTCTGAAGTACAATTTCACCAATTCATCTATACAAGGTATAATGCTAGCAGTTTGATTTGTTCTTAAAAATTTGTTGTTTCAAGCTTTATTTTTGACAGAGACAGCTGAAGAGTGACAGGAATGTGGGAAGAGAGACCGTAGCGTAGAGAGGCAGTAGCTCAACTATCAGAGCGGTTGCCTCCAGACCTTTTGAAGTATGTGGGTTGAATGATAGTGTAAGGAATGGATGATGTATCCTTGATGTCACCCACAGGTCTCTAAAGAGCTGTTATCAAGTTCAGTGTGTTGGCTCCGGCCACCACCATCTTGGCAGTCCTGCCTGTGACACTAATGTAAAAATCAACAAAGACGTGGATCATCTGTCGGGTGAGTTTCATAGAAAACCATGAGCAGGTAAATTAGCTGCAGAGACAAAAACATTTTTTTTTGTACCAGGCTGTAAACATGTTTATTTCTGCTCTGAAGCTGGACATTTTAATATGGGGGTCATGAACTGCAGTTTTTAGCACTTCACAGATTGAGTTTCCTGTGTCATATGGTGATGGTCTGTGGGCAGAACAGTTCTCGTGCCACGCTGTGATGCAGTCTGTCAGCAAACTCTCAATGTTGCACCTGAAGTTTGTGGAGATGGTGGCATGCATGCCAAGTTTCCTCAGTCTCCTCAGGAAACAGAGCCTCTGGTAAACTTTCTTGACCAGTGTCTGTGTGTAGTGTTCAGGAGAGGTCCTCTGTGATGTGCACACTGAGGAACTTGAGAAGTTGTTGACTCTTTTCCACCTCTGCATCCCCAGTGTGTATGGGGAGGGAGATGATACTGGCTATATTGTTATCAATGACTCCCAATTAGAAATACCTAAACTAACATTAACTGGACACACATCTTTACGGTATCCGGATGTTGAGTAAATAAACAGCAGTGATGCTCACTGGTATGTTTTCAATAGTTTTGGACAACACTGGAACTCTGTGGCACCGAGTCAGTATTAATCGTATCCATTTATTGTTGGTTTTGGTCAGACAGGATCACTGAATATGCTCACAGTTCTCCTTTACCATGAAAGATTTTGATGGTGAATGGATGTGGTCCAAGGCCACACCATTTATGAGGTTTTCATAAAGACTATGCAATATTTGCCTTTCAGCAGTAGATGGCAGTGCTGCTCATTTGGTAAACGACGAGGAACTCTAATTAGTCATCAGTCTCTTCCTGTGCTTTTTATCAATTTATTTTTTTTTTTTAAAGGCTGGGTTTTGGGGGGCTGGACTGGAAAATGACTCTGAATACACGAGCACCTTTAAATGTCTAGAATCAATGAGACAACGTTTTAGTCATTTTAGGGGATTTTATTGTCACATTTGACAGATTTGTGACATTTGATGACTAATCAATTACATTTTATAGATGTCTGTCTACAAATGGAACTTGGAAAAAATTAGTTTTGCTGAAGAACATTTTATCAGTCACTTTAAAGCTAATTAAAAACTGAATACCAACAGAATCTTGGTTATTAGAATGTAAAGTGCAAATTAAAGTTTTAAGCTTGTTTGTACAGTTATTAACACAAAAAACAAACAAAAAGAAAGGAACCCATAACTGCAATTCCAATGCTTGTTTGTGACTTAATATTTAACCCAGAATAGAAGCATGACACCTTTTCATACAGAACATCATTTCACAGACACAGACATTGAATACAAAACAATCCACTTATAGCAACATGTTTTAATGTGGAGCAATATTTGACTGTTTTAATAAATACACATGTTCATGTCACTACAGCCAGTGGTAGAAAATAGCCAAGTACATTTACTCAAGTACTGTATTGTGGTATGAATGTGCGTACTTTACTTGCTCTTTTTGTTTCACACCACTACATTTTCGAGGGGAATATTGCACTTTTATCCCCTCTACATTGATTACAAATGAAGATATTTGCATACAAAACATATGAAGAGATTAGAAAATTAATTAAAACTCTATTGTTTATTAAATACATTTAATGTTTTTTAGTTTTTCATTTAAATTGATTAGATTTTCAATCTTTTATTCTTACATCAGCTGAATGGTTTTTAACATTGACACTGACAGACAAAAAACTCAAAGCATCTCACATCCATAAAGGAACCGTACTTATAAAGGCCATTCAACATTTCTGATAGATTTACTTTATATTCATTATGCTTAATTGTGGGTTTAAACATGTAATGCTCTTGAATACTTCTGGATACAGAGTGGAGGCCACTTCATTTTGTCCTCTCAATCTCTCTGGGCATTTGCCTTGATTGATTAAAAATGCTATGATGGTTGGCGGCCACTCAAAGGAGCAAAATAAGAATGACAATAATAAATTAATTAACTGGCTTTGTATGTTTTGAACTAATGTCTTTGAGAAATGGATCAAATTAAGTCTGAAAAAGAGACAGAGGCTGTTTGTAGCTGCAATGTTGTCATGACAACCAGTTTCCATGATATCAAAGTGGCTAAACCTCGTTCAAAGCCTTTCATACATGAATATGTGCATGTGCTGTTTTAAGTATTTTATGTTTTCTTACAAAAACCCCCAATTTGCTCTACTACAGTTAAAAAGTTCCACATTATTGTCTGTTGAATCTAATTTAGACACTGATTATCGCTTATCATTGTACTCAGCTGAAATCCATACCGGTACAGATAATGTACTAGTGTGACTGATCATCTGGGTAAAATGTGTCAACATGCACTAATGTTATCATTAGCTGTTGTCTAATGGCAGCTAATCAGTTATCAAATATGTTGTTTTACCTTGAAATATGACTCGATGTACCTCCAGATTTTCACCATCCATTGTCTTTTGAGTTCCTGATCAACCAGGAAGTGGTGAAATGATAGCAATGTGTCAAATGCCCTACATATGAATAACCCACCCTGAGCAGAAAATGGACGCTGTGCAAATATGATGATTTTAGGTGGCTGAACAGATCCAGATACAAATAATGGTGCACTCACTCCACCCTACATTGTCCCATTCTGAATCATTAAAAAATGATTTTACTTAAAAATTACTAAATAAAATTGTTTCTTGATACTTACATATTGACTTAGTTAAAGCAACACTGTAACTTTTCTACCATAAAATAACATTTCAAATTGTTCGATGCCGCACATACTTCCAATCAGGTAAACGATGCCTCTGTCGTTCCCACTCTGTGAAAAGTACGTAACCTTTAGAGCTCTAAGTCACACACCGCCAAATACTTCTCTTGTTTTGGATCATATTTCATGGAGAAAATGGTTTTCTGGTTTTACCTCTGATGTCCTCCGGCTGCAGTGCTTCAACTCTCTGTTATTTACAGAGTTTCCTGTTGGACAGTGGAGTGAGTTACTGTGAACTATAGTTGCTGTTAGCTAATGATTGCTCTGCTTGTTAGCCGGGCTGACCAGACTATGAGCTCAGAGCACTGGGGGCAGTATTAGTGTTTGTATCAGTATCACAAGCGTTGTTTTGGACCACCAGGAAGAGGAGGCGGGTGTTATATTGAGACTGGGCACACTAAATGATAAAAATACCAATTCTTTACGTCATGTTGCTTTAACTCACTCACTGACTTAATAACTTACGGAGTGACTAAAAGGTCCAATGTGTCACATTTATGGGGCACTTTATGGCAGAAATAGAACATAATATGTGCAACAATATGTGCGTGTGTGAAAAAGAAAGAGGGAAGGAGAGAGACAGTCACGTCTTTATGGAAGTGTTACTTGTTTTGCTGCTGTTCAACAATAACGAACGTGTTCGGAATTTTTTTCTGTTATTTTATCTGAGATCTTCCCATCATTGTGGGTGGGGGAGAATAAAAAAGAAACTTGCTTCCAGTGAGAGGAGCATCCCCTTGGAGAATGTGGTGGCCTACAGCTCTGCTACTATAATGTGCATAAATAATGCATAAAGTTGGTGGTTTGTAAGTCACCTCTGGTTGGGTTGGGTCCAATTTCCTTTACTTACTGGGGGAAAATACCATACATTTTTTGATTGGCCAATAGCCCATCTGAGTACACAAGCCCGATAGCTCACTGGCATTTCATTTAATACATTTCAGTATAGTTTTTATTGCCAAGATCTATTTTAGCTTTAGTTAACAGAATCTTTATTTATATTTGACCAGCGCTGCTGATTTTGATCTGATCTTTATAAACTCATGAGGAAACTGTTTAGTGAGCCAATAAATTACATGAGACGTTGCCTTATATTTATATTAGGTTCAGTGCAATTGGATTGTTTTATTCCAGTAAATGATGCTTCCCCTGCTGGCCACTAAAATATTGCAGAAAATGATATACTGTTAAACATGACTTACTTAAAGAATCAGTGTGTAAGATTTAGTGGCATTTAGTTAGTGTTTGAATGATCCTCCTTACCTCACCCTCCCGTTCCTAGTGAGAAACTAGGGTGGCTACGAAACCGCCCTATGGAGCCAGTGTTTGGTTTGTCCAATCTGAGCAACTGTAGAAACATGGTCTTTCAACATCGAGGACCAGAAGATGTACTATGGGCCACAGGGAATGTGGAAAGTGTGAGTGGCCAATTGGGCAAAATTGGAAATAAGGTTGAGCAGCAATCCAGGTCTTTAAAACATCCATGAAGAGGACATAGATAGATTTAAAATGTTAATTCTAAGTTATAAAAACAACAACAATTTTTTATTTGAGCAATTTCTACTATATTTTGCAATTAGGCAAATATGTGTGACACACTGAACATTAGATAACCTGATGGTTGAACAACTAACTTACTTAACTCTGACTTACTTAACACAAACTTACTTAACCCTGACAGACAGAGTTACTTAATAATTACTTAACACTTACTTCCATACATACATACTACATAGATGCACACTGCAAACTGCTACCGCTTTTTAAAGTAATTATTTATAGCTCTGGAAATTTTGCCTTTCGGTTTTTAGTGTTTTACACAAGTGTGACATCACCTGTTGTGGAGACAAAACACTCTTTAGTTTCTGTTTGGAGGCAGTTTACAATACTAACCTATTATGTAATAAAATATCAGAGTGTGTGGTAGTTAATGACAAATCCTCAAAAAGACAACCCTTATAAGAAGAAAGTGATATTTTGCAAGTAGTCCTCTTGTTTAAGTAAACACGATGAAGTTTATAGATTAGAATGGAATCAGTCAATGTAGACTTGCAGTTCCAATAACCAAATGATTGAGAACTGTATGAATATTAAAATGAGTTTGTGGAATTGAATCATAACTAGCGTTGGTCTTTCCACCTTTGATGCTCACCCACACTTCTTTTAAACCTGCTAATTTTAGATGCCGGGGTTTTAATCGGGGGAAACCGAAATGCTTGTATGTCACTGTGAGAAAGAGAGCAGGAATGAAAGATAACTCTGCTCTGTCTCTCTTTGTTGCTCACAGTATACTGCTAAATATCACATGTTTAATATTGTTCTGGAGTAAAACAGAAGCTGCTTCGGTGTGAAACAGGTGTTGGTAATGATATGAAGATAAATCTATATGTCTTCCGGAGAATAAAAACGTCAACTGTGTCGTCTGACTCTGTCAGAAAATTTCCTTGCGGTGTCACATGTGTCACACTTAGCGCGACACGCAGACAATACACGATGACGGCACAGAGAGCTGGAAATGTTATTAGATCATATCAGCTGTATGACTGCTGGGCCTCTCATGCATATCCCACATATGACAGGAAAAGAGTAAGGTTGCCCACGTGGAAACGCTGAAACAGCCTGCACTGTAGAAACAGAGAGAAAAAGAAAGTAGTGTATGTGTTTGTCTTTTGACTAGACGTAAATACAACTCATAAAATCCTTTTTGCTCTAATGAGCAAACTTTCAGATGGGCTGTTATTTCAATCTTCTTTGGCAGTAGAAGTCATAAAAGAAATTAAAGTAGGTGAGGTGTGAGCAAAGGTGATCATGGTTATAAAGGTCTTTGTTAAATATTTTGTCCCTTCAGCTGAACTTCGAGAGAAATTTTATATCTGCTTTCCCCCGGAACACCGAAATATGATGTCACTTTCTCTGTCTCTCAGCTCATATATTTTTTACATGAAGTTTTCAGACACAATGCACAACCTTTGAAATGAAAAGGGAAACTTGTAAAGCGACTTCCTCTCTAAATTTTATGATCTGTAAGAGGAGGAGACAGAAAGCCAGACAGAAGAAGTAAAGGATTGCATCCTCAGCTGGCATATTGCACATTGTGAATTTCCAGTATGCGAAGGGGAGGGGTGGCGGTGGGGGGAGGGGGGGTCCCTACCGCATCTCTGCTTCTTCCCCCACCTCCTCATGTACTTTCAACCTTTTCCCTTCAGCTACTACAACGTCAGCCTGTCTTTTTTTTCACCGTGTTTCCTCTTTAACACGCTCACAGGAATGTGATGTGCTTGACACACTCGTCCGTCGCTTGAGTCGAAGAAAAATGGTTTGCGTGAAGCTTAGGAGAGGAAGAAAATGCCTCTTCTCTGCTGCAGAAGGAAGGGAGGGATGGTTGGGTAGAGGGGTAAATTCTGAGAATGAACGGGGAGGCACCTTGTCTTCTGTGAAACCAAGCAATATGACTTGGTTACTGGGTTACCACAAGCAAACACTGCGGGCAGCGAGATTCTGGGCCAGTTTATAGGCGGAATCTAAGATATGTAACGAGGATAGTGTATAGGATTACAGTCATTTAGTGGAAGAGGGTCTCTTTCAAAATCCCCGCTGGTGACACTCCCATAACCGTCATTTCATTTCATGACCCTGCACAGTCATAATGATCCATGACTGTACAGGTGGCTTGACAAGAACAATTGAAGGTGTGAGGAATGGCGTGAAAATGAAAAGAATGTGAGGCAGGTTTAACATTAATTTGACTGGAATGGTTGAAATGATTACAGATGGAACATCTATTAAAAGTTCAACATCCTGATCCAAAGCAAACTATAACCACTGACACGACTGACCTACGTATCTGAACAGCTACTGGTTTGGCACGATTGCCACAAAAATCATTACAGATTCCCACAGTCCAAGAAGATGAATCCACTTCAGCAATCACCAGAAGGTCAGATTTTTCAGTTATCCATTGAAACTTCTCAACATCCCTGGGATGGATTGGCACAGATGTTTATGGTTCCCAGATGATAAATCCTAATGACTTTGGTGATCTTCTGACTTTTCCTTTCTCACAACTGTGAGGTTAACATTTGTTGTTTTGAGAGAAATTTTGCCGAAACCATTGAATAGATTGACATTTCCCCTTCAGGATCATGTGGTGATTCTTTAATTCCCCTGAATTCCCCTAGTTTAAGGCCAGACAGCTCTGAAACATTCCCACCAGTCTCCATTTCAGTTGTGGGTCTTGACAAAAAATATTAAATCGTAGGAGAGATATTTTGCTTTCTATTAACAACGTTTACTTTGCAGTCAAAGTTCGCAGTACGCAGTTTGACGGATGTCTGACGTCACGCAATTGGTGTGTACTACATCCTGTATACTGTATAGTAATGGTATGTGGTTTGGATTTGAGACACAGCTTCAGTCTTCAGACTTATCCAGCATTGTCTGTATTGATCGAGTAGAACATGTGAGGATGGGAAACGCTGTAAATAAAGAAGGTTTGGATGGGTTCATAGGGTTTGGTTCCACAGAAAGAGCTCAGATGTTTTATTTATTACTAATATATCCAATTTAGGAAGTGTGTGACAATGTGGCCCATATCTATTTGCTTAAATTATCTCCAGCTTCATTAAATCTCCATGAACATCAGGTTAAAAGTCTTGTTAATATGAATATGAAGAGGAGGGGATTGAGTTTTTACACGTCAAACACAGCCATGTGTTTCATCTATTTTCTTATCAAACCTTTGACGTATTCCATGTTTGAACTTATAACGCCAACATCTTCATGTCAGTCTTCACAGATGACATAACCTTAAATAATACCAGCTTAAATCCAAGAAATGAATCGATTTTCTCTTCTGTAGGCAGCATTTACATAAAAGACAAATACTGCAAATGTGTTGTGCGATTTTCTCTTTAATAGTCATTCTGTTAGAAGGGGATTTCTCATGACTCACACGCAAATGTATAAAAGAGATGTAAACCCACAGTTTGGTTTACTGTTCAATGGGAGAGAGGAGTGTGAGAGAGAGACAAATACTGAGGGTGGAGAGAAGACGCAGGAGGAGAAAGACACCAGTTGCTGAAAGAGGAAGTGGTGTGCTCAGGAGCCAGGTCAGTAACTATCTACCATTATAGCAAACACACACAAACACACTTACTTCCTGACAACACTCCAGCGTAGTTTAGCGTCTTGGTTCTCAGCCAGAGTCGACATATTAGCAGCTGTTACGTCTTGTTAGAACTCATAACGTCTCTGGGGAGAGATAATAGACACAGAACTTTACTGTTAGTTCCAGTTGCCGCACACCTGGACTTTTTCAGTCTCTGTAAACTCAGTCAATGCTCATCCTGTTACTTTAGTCTGCTCTCTTAAACTAACCTGTCAGTCCTACAGCCCCTTTAAAGGGACACAAACATGGTTTCGATTCACAGAAATGTATTTCATGTTTCTAATGACACAAGGCTGAATTACAGAGAATAGAGCAGATGAAAGAAGTTGTCTAAATGATGTTTGATCAAACGTGAAACCTTAGTTGTTTCAGGGAAAATGTGAGGAAGATAGAGTGAGAACTGGGATTCCATATGTACTTTTTGTTGTCTAATTAAAAAGGGAAATTGTCTGGCAAATTTAGAGTTAGGATGAAGATTATATATTCTAAACTTTAGCCTAAGCAGTAAAGCAAGTAAAAAAGTATTTAGTTCAACTAAATGACAGATAGTTTCTTAGTAACCCATTCTCCATAAAAGGTAAGAGGTTACCACAAAGTCATAACAATATCTAGTTACTGGTTTATGTAGTGAAAACTTGTGAATGAAACACCTTTCAAGCATTTAAATGATCTTTGAAAACCAATCAGTGTTCTCCTGCCGCCCCCTGCAGGTCACCCTCACCAGCACGGACACCAACATGTAAGGTAAGCATGTGGATGATGAAACAGGCGTCAAGTCAAGTCCCAGGTTGAAGTTAATGCTAATCGTGATAGGGGTGGTTCATGAGCAGACACCTAACATGTTAGCATTATCTTCAGTCTGGGGGCTCTCACCAAAAGAATACTAACTGAGGCCATCATGGCTGCATCCAGCACGGAAGTCTTCAACAACTGAGGAATATGACGAAGTGAAGAGTGGACTAACATGAACCCTTTGTCACTGTTGTCAGAAACATCCCCCGTAGGTATCGATACTACCGATATGAAGTTTTGTTTTGAGTATCGATACCTAAAAAACATGGATCCCACACGTTAGATGACAATCTGGGCACATGAACAATCTTCTTAGTGCTGCAAAATGTGCTTCTCTGCTGCAGTTGTGTGCATGTGCTGAGTGATCAGTCACATAAAGAGCATTTCATTTATTTACTCAAAATCCATCTTTTGTTCAACTGGCCCGTGAAGTACAGCAGTTCATTATGACATTTTTCCCTTAATTACAGGATAGCACATTAGCTGCTTATCAGAAATATTGGTACTGATATCAGTGATCCTTGCTCTAGTGTTAGGACCAGATTTTTGTGGTATCACCCACTCTTACTTTCCTGCTTCTAACGGTCAAGATGCTGCAGTAATGGGTGGCACATGAGAAAAAGCACATTTAAAATTTAAACTTATCTTTGATTCTTTTTTGTGGAAACACAACATGATTCAAAACGTTAACCCAGCACAGCTCTGCTCAACATAAACCTGATCAAACACATTTGGGCTTTGAGATCATACATCGTTCTGAAAATCACCCATATTATATATGTATGACTTGTACCATAGTATAAAGGAATATTTTAGTATATGAAAGTAATATGTGATACCGTACAGCCAACATGGTGAGACACTGTGCATTGTATTGAGTGAAAATTGAAGTATTAAGTGCAGTAAGTATTAGGGAATTTTCTCATATTTCACAAGCCAAGTAAACCATTGTGTTTAGTTTTGTGAATCAGTTACCGGACATAACTACCTGAAATTGCAGCAATTACAGACAAAAAAAGAGGAAAAACTTCAGTCGTAATCACAGGTCAAGTAGGGAAAAATTATTTGAGCTAGTTCATCATTGGACAAACCAAAAACTTGCAGATTTGTCATTCATTTCACTTGTTGACTTGTTCACATGTTGGTTCTCATGTGTATTATGTACCTTTTGTTGAGTCCTGACTTTATGTTATGTTTGCCCTGTAAATGTATGTTAGCAGCTGAGTTCAAGAAAATAAAAATCCTAAACTCAACTTTTTGCCCATCTGAAGTTTGTTCGAACAAAAGCACAGGTGAAAGCTGTTTCATTTTGTGTTCACACAAGGAAACATCCGATGTCAACAGAAACTGATGAATAGATAGATAGATAGATAGATAGATAGATAGATAGATAGATAGATAGATAGATAGATAGATAGATAGATAGATAGATAGATAGATAGATAGATATACTTTACAGTGCAGCAGCAGCATTACTCACAGTGACAATAGGACAATAGACAACATAAGAATACAAATATAAGAGCAAACTATACATAATAAAATATCAAAATAGCAATAGTAAATAAAATATATCGTACAGAGGTATATACAGCAAATTGGCAGTGTTGTGCAAAGTAAGGAGAAATGTAAAGTGGCTGTAAAATGAAAATTGTAAATTTGTAAAAAAATATGAAAGATGTTGGCAGCACATCAACAACATTTCATGTGCAGTCCAGCCGTCATTGGTGGTGCTTTAGTCTTGTGACAGAAGCACAGTGTAATCTTTTAAACCACTTTGTCATTAGTTCAGATTCCCTGAAAATGAGAGGATTACAGCTTTGGATCCTTAAATTCAGAATATACAGGATTTTAAAGAACATCCATCCCTCTATCTGATGATGATTTCAGATGTATTGATCCATGCTAAAATATTTAAAAAAAAACATACAAGGATATGATGGCGGATTTCCCAAACTCATTTGCTTACTACTGAATTTACTCAATGTTTATAAGTGGGACATCTTTATGACCTGATCTTATCTGAGTCTGTGGATCCCGTCGGTTCATTTGAGGTGATGGCTGAGTCACACAAGTTTCACTTGTTACCACAGCAGCCCCCCCCCCCTTACTGCACCGTCAATCAAATCTGTACTTGTCCTGAACCTCTTCATCTGGTTACCACACTTAGGAGGATGCAAACTCTGAGTTATGTTCTTTGAATGCTCGTGAAGAAAATGGCTGAAAATTTCATTGTGGTGTTTTTTTTTTTAATTAACTACAGTAGATGCATGCTTTATAAACAGTATCCAAATATATGTTGCAGGTCAAACCATGTAGAAATATAGTCTATGAACACAAACACAGGCAGAACAAACATCTGACATGATGTAAATGTTAAATGGACTGTAATTATAGAGCACTCTTCTTGTCTTCTTCTGACCACATGTCACATTCATCTATTCATACACATTGGCTATCATGCACGGTGCCAACTGCTCATCAGAAGGAAGATAATTCATTCGTACACTGATGGCAGCGATCAGGAGCAATTTGGGGTTCAGTATTTTTCCCAAGAACACTTCAACATGCAGCCTATGAACACCTCACATAACATCCCCGAAGATTACACATTCACATACATATGTTGTATATATGGGAACATATAGCATCTATGTAGTGGAAATGTCAAGTCAAATTACAATCTGCAGTGGGAAGTGGAGTAAATGTGTCTTTAATTATAAAAAAAAAACATGTTTGATGGGTAATAATCATTGAGCTGTCAGTCAAATCAAGTCAATTCTTATTTATTTATTTCCCTCAAATAAATTCCATAGACCGTAATTCAGATGAAGAAAAACACTTTCAGCATGGAAAAATGTAGCTGTAAATTAAATAGTTCCCAGAAGCTCGCAGAAGTGGATATGATAGATAACAACTTTTCAAGAAAAGTGGGAAAAAATATATATTTTGAAAAAATATTGATTTTTTTTTTTTTTATGTGGAGAGGATAAAACCAACTTGAATCATTTCCACTACATACATAAATTCATATTTATCTCAGTGTCACTGTGAAAAACACGAGAGGGGGGAGGTAAAATAAAACAGTGCAAACCAGCCCTGATCTCCCCTACGCATGAGTCTGTACATGGGCGGGCCGGTCAGTCAGCTGACGACTCAAATAATCCACACAATCTCTGTCCTCAGTACATGGATTTTCATCACTCCAATGATTTTCTAGACAATTACGCACAATGTGGAAATTTTCACACACCTGCACGAGGAAGAGTCGCAACTTGGTTGGATTTCACTCAGGACCGTGTCCTGTGCGCGCACCTGGAGCCATGCAGAGTGGTGCAGAGGCGACAGATCTGAGCCTGCATTCACTTTGTTTTATGATGCTGAGCCGCTGTGGACCTGCCGTTTATTTCCTGTGATGGGGAGAAGAATCACATGGAGCCGCGGTGCCATGATCCTGCTGGCCGTCATTAGCTCCTGTCGCGCAGTCACGCTGGAGTCCATCCTCTGGAGCAGCTCCAACGCAAAGTAAGTGGAGGAACACCTGGTTGCTGGACAGGTGCAACTTTCTGTTGTTGCTTTGACATTTAAGTGTGACCTAATTACTGAAGTTAGTCAAGAAGAATTGAACACTACACTTTTCATATTTCAGCTGTAATGCAGAGATGAATGAATCTATAAAGCAAAAGAACAACATCCTCTGCTTCCAGCTTCTCCAATATGGGATTTTCTATCATTGTGACCTGAGTATGGCTGCAGCTAACAACTATTTTTATTGTCAGTTAAAGTGCCTGTTATTTTCTTTATTAATTATTTATTTTATGGATCCATACAATGTCAGAACGTCATGAAAATCACCCATGAAAAGAGATGACTCCAATTCAAATTACTTATTTTGTTTAACAAACATTCCAAAGCCAAAATATATTGAGTTTACTATCACATAAGAAAGAAGAAAAGCTTCCTGATCCTGAGAAGGATTATTGGATTTTATTGCTTGAAACACGATTTAAAGGATTAATTGATCATCAAAATAACTGTTGTTATTTAACATTGAATATTTTGGGGTTTTTTGCATCTTCATCAAACAAAACAGGCAATATAAAGACCTTTTTTGAACTTTTGATGGTTCCTTTCCACTATTTTCTGATTGATTCATCAGATAATAGATCAAAAGTTTTAACACATCCAAAACTTGCCTTTTTGTGGTTCAATAAAACCCTCTCTATTCATCTTGTCTCTCACTCACACAGATTTACTCCAAGTCAGGGTCTGGTCCTGTATCCTCAGATCGGGGACAAGATGGACATCGTGTGTCCCCGTGCAGATGCTTTCTCTGGGGAGAGGGAGGAGTTCTACCGAGTCTACCTGGTCTCCCGAAGTCAGATGGAGAGCTGCACCATCGACAAGACGGACACGCCCCTGCTGAACTGTGACAAACCTCACCGGGACGTGAAGTTCACGTTCAAGTTCCAGGAGTTCAGCCCCAACCTGTGGGGTTTAGAGTTCCTCAAGGGGAGGGACTATTATATCACCTGTGAGTCAACTGTGTGTAACCGCACAGCTCATGTTCACCTCAGGAATAGGATATCTGAGTGAATCCACGGCTGCTGTTTAAATCAGTAGACACACACTGCTGGTTCCTACAGGTTGAACAGTGTTTGAATCAGTGCAAGCAACTGTTTTTTTTTCCATCTTAGAGGAAGAGGAAGCCATCATCCTCACCCAACCCCCCTCTCCAATTTGTCAAGTTGCATGAGAATCAAAAAAAAAAAAAAAAACGTGGCCTCGTTATTGGGCCGCTGTCTGTTAAACCAGCATCTTAGTGGCAAGCGATGCATGAGATAGAGAGCAAGTCTGACCGCGTAGCCTCATCCACCTCGCCGCGCTCTGACAGCACACTTCGCTCTGGCAGGCCAGTGTGATTCCAAGGGCTTACATGCCCCAAATCACACAAGGCTTTTACAGCATCAGGCAGATTTGATGGGAGCTTTCATGGCTACGTGGCTTGTGGCCTGTGAGATGTTGTTATCTGACCTAAATGCTGCTAACAAGTCTATGTGTGTGTGTGTGTGTGTGTGTGTGGGAATGGCAGAGTTGGACAAGAGTCCTTGCTTTGTATATATGTGTTTTAGTAACTGCTTGTTAGTTAAAAACTTGTGCCCACCGTCCAGTTTTGCATCTTGAGACGATTAGTCGATTTAACTGTTTTTGATCATGGATTTGTAGTTCTGGTCATTTATTAGTCAAAGATCCTCAGCTTTAAGCTTCTCAAATCTAGGTATTTGCTGCTTTTGTTTGTCTTATGCGATCGTAAACCAAATATCTTATGATCTTGGACTGTTGATCAGACAAAACAAGCGATATGAAGACACCTAGGCCTTGGGAACTTTTTCTTTTTTTAGAACAAACAGTTCATTAATTATCATTTGTTGCGGCCCCGGCTGCATCTTTTATTGTTTGTCTGTGATTATCTGTACACTGTATGTAACACTACAGTTTGTGCTCTGTGTGTTTGCCTTTTCTTGCCAACGTGATGCAACGTTCAGCAACTGGCTAAACCGTCTGCAAAGAAACTGTTGCTTGATCATCTGATATTATGATGATCGCATGAAATCTAAACTTAAAACATGAAAAGTAATTCTATTTTAATGTTTGCCTTGTCTCTATGTGTGTGTGTGTGTTTGTCAGCCACCTCTGCAGGCTCTCTGCAAGGTCTGGATAATACTGACGGAGGGGTTTGCAGAACCAAATCCATGAAGCTGGTGCTCAGAGTCGGCCAAAGTAAGTACTTTGTGTTTGTGTGCCAGCATGAAGCTGAATGTGTGAATGATAGAGATGATGCTATCTGACAAAAATGCGACATTGTTTCACTGCTGGCTATTATTAGTGTCATGCAATAATATCACCTCCTCTGTGAAGTTACTAACTGGTCTGATGATCTCGATCATCTATTCATTCTCTTGAAGAGAGACTGCCATCATGAATGATCTCAAATCCTTAATTCAAACCGCTGGCAGCTTAAGGCCAGCTGTATTATCCTGCATGCGATCATTTGGACTGGTGACAGCTGTCAGTAATCTTTTTTTTCTCTGTATTAACACCAGAATCGTTCTTTTTTTTCTTTTTTTGTCATTTCATGCTCCTATCACACACATTAAAACTGAACAAAGCAGATTCTGAACATATTCACGGCCATTACTTTAAATGTCCTTAAGATGAATTGATATGATACAATATTCATACAGAAACATATAGATTTTTTTATTTCTTAAACTATAGTACTATATTATGGCGATGTTATTTGTCATTTTATCAGGCAAGAAACAGCATTCATAGTGTGCTTTATGCATGTGTTGTAGGTCAGGCATGCCAATGACCTGAAAAATAAAAAAATCTGATAAATTAAACAGTTAAAAACTAAAAACTTTAAAAGCTAAAAAAAAAAAACCCCAAAAAAACCCCAACATGTAATTCTTTGACCTCGGGAATGTGAAGTGTTATTCACATCAATTATTCAAGAGTTTGGATTAGAGATGAAAAATCAGCACTTTGTTTTTCAACTGATCATAACTGAAAATATGGGGTTGCTTACAAACACTGTTTATGTAAACAAACCTTTTAACAGCAACAGGAAACATTAATAATCCAGATCTTGTTGTAATCTCACGTTCATCTATGCTTATATTAAAAGTCCTGTCAGTCGATTTGGGAATCGTCAAGTCATTTCCTGTGTTTCGATCTTTGGTTTTGTCTCGACCCCTTTTCTTAACATGTGTCTGTACATTCATGCTAATGTAGTGTGAAATGATAATAATGACAGACTCGTAATACAACTCGTTAGATCACAGATAGGAATACGAAGGCTGGGTGATACTGGAACATCCAAAAATGTTGATTAATATGTGATGAATCAAAACTACATTTGAAAATGGGTCTGGCTGAAATTTTAGGAGAAGGATATTACCTACTAAAATTTCTGTGTTGTGTTTTATTGGGAAACTCCTCAGTGTCATTTACACACAGTAGATAATGTTATTGTATTCTCTTAAAGGTCCAGTGTGTCCGATTTTAGGGGGCTCTATATATCTCAGAATATGGCAGCAATAGAATATAACATTACAAAACTGTGTTCTCATTTGTGTATAATCATCTGAAAATATGAATCATGTTTTTGTGAAGTCTTTGAGAATTTTACATCTACAGACGCTGCAGGTCCTTTTCCTCACAGCCCACCATGTTGAACCGCCATGTTTAACCTAGAACGGACAAACTGAACTGGATTTACTTTAGGGCATTTTGCATTTTTGGCCCGTTCTGGGGCCACCGTAGTTTCTTCTTCATGTTATGTAGAGGACGGTGAGGCCAGGGGATAGAAACTAGATGCCACTAAATCCCACACACTGGTCCTTTAAATGAATTCCTCTGTGATCTGCTGAAGTGTTGTTCATGTCTATTTCTTTGCAGGCCTCCACATTTTTCCTTCAATCTCCTGAGGCACTCCAGCAATTTAGTATTGCACTTCCATAAAATTGACAGAATTGGCAGAGATTTAAAAAAGCAGTAGTGTTAAAAAAAAAAAAAGTTCACTTCAAAATAAATATGTAAAATAATCTCTTTCAAGTGAATTCTGTCTGAAATGTCCCACATAAGAGAAATCACACAAATGTAACAGAGTCAAATCAAAGTTAAAGTACTTGTTTCAGTGATTCCCAGCGTAGGAGTAGGCCCTCTTCAAAGGGTTACAAGATAAATGGGATGCACTGTGAGATGATTATGATGAGGAGAGAGAAAAAGAAAAAAATAATTCTGCTCCACAAATTTGTGTTCGTTTTATGGACAGATTTATTGCCTTGTTCTATGAAAAATTGTATAATTTTCTCTCTTTGGGAGTTAAATTATTTTGAGCTTGTAATATTTTATTTTGTCAAATCTTTGGTGAAACGTTACTAGTAAGCACTGTAAAATACATGTTGTCCCTCTGAAATGTATGAATAAATGTATATATGAAATGTAATGAAGTATAAAAACTTCCCAGCACTGTTAGAGAGTACCAAAGCCTAGATTTAGAAATCCTGACCTTTCATTTTTTTATTGAACCTTTATTTAACTAGGAAATTTCGTGCGTTATCTCTTTTACAGGAGAGATTTGGCTGAAGTGGCAGTGTAAGACAGGTTTCACATAGTTACATAAGACCCGAGAGAAAAAAAAGTTGAATTGGCTGCATTCAGTTGAATGTGTAGGTGGAAAAAATATGAAAGTAATAGTGATTTTTCCAGTCAAGCACAACAGAGAGTACCAGCCATGACTCAGAACACAACAGAACACTTGTTTGTGGTCTAATTAGGTTAGAAAATGAGTTCTTCTACACTTCTGTGATACATTTTTACGTGAATGACTGTTGGTGTAAAATAGTCAGTTAGTCAGTCAAAAAAAAAAAAAAGACAATTTTTATTCGGATTCATTAATGATTCATCAGACCGAAAAATAGTTGCCTTAGGACTGTTTTACCATGACAGAACCCCACCTACACATGGACAACCAGCACACAATAAAAATTAGTAGATGTGGTGCTAACTGTGCTTTTACATCAGCTGCCCTGCTTTATTTTCCAGACTCTTCAGATGCACCTTCAACACTCCAAGAGTCTCCCACCAGATACCCACCAACACGAACAACAGCCAAAGTCTCCTCTGGTAAAGAAAAATCAAAGCAGAACATCCTGCCTGAGGAACATGTCCAACCTTTACAATGAATTCTGTTTTTGCACGTCTTAACCTGCTGATTTTTATTTTTAAAGTAGGCTTCTATATTTATGTTATTGTCAACAAATTCCATAAAAAATCCAACAACATATCCATTTAGCTCTCAGTACTTTCTGACCTCAGTGATAAACCTGTTATTTCCTACTGAAGATGTAAAAAAGGTCATGATTACTTTATCTGGGTAGTCTCGCTCATTAACATATGGTGTTATTTAAATATTACGAATAACACTACTTTTTCGCCATGACGGGGCGGGGCACACCGTTAGCACACTGTGGCACATTCAAGGACACAAATCATAGTTATTACCAGGGTGGGAAATCACCTTTTTTAAATATGTCGAAATTCACCAGCCACATAACAGTAAATCATTATTTTGACCACTTTCATGTTGTAGCAGCATTCGGCTGTAAGCTGGTGACAGTTTTTCGTCCTGGTTCTGAGTCTGACATGAAAGTATTTGATTTAACTTCGAATATGTGAAAGAAGAACGTTAATTTTGATAAAATCAATATCAAACAATCTAATCAATATTTTCTGTCAATGACGAGAATTCATTACAAACATAATTGAAATGTGTTATTATTAATTATAGGCACCCAATTATTCACGTACTGTAAATAAAAACCTTTTTTTTAAACAAACAAAGATACTATCATTTTTTAACATTTAACATATACATATAACATTTGTTTTACTCAAACAGGAGTTAAAAGTTTATTAATTGAGACTATTTTCAGCCAGAAATTTGTTGATGATTTAATTTATTTATTTAATTTTTGATTTAATGATTATTTACAGCAGCAGGATGGTGTCACAAACTATAGGAGGTTTATAGCACACTACTCAGACATTACTACAATGAGAAAAAATGTCACCAGACTTATTCTTTATCTTTACAGATGAACCTTATTAATTAAGTTTTTTGTACTCAAAATGTTTTTACATTGGAGAGCAGGAATAATTTAACATTTTACATGAAACAGTCAGAGAGTGAAGTTTAGTTTTAGGCCCCTTCAGTGCCACACAGGAGGACCAGACACTGAAGATTAGAGCATCACAATTCTGTGATTTTTCAATACTGATCAGACTGTACAAGGACACAAACTGCGTACCTCTGTATCCTGATTTACTCTTTCATTCCATTCTCTGTCCTTTCCTCTGTCTCTTTTCTGTTTCTCATGGCAGACACGGGCTCAGAAACAGGACAAACAAACCCCAGTGGCAGCAGTGGCCCTGAGCCAGGACTGTTCATGTGGGTTCTCTCTGGCTGCGTGATCCTCCTTCTGGTCATCATAATTCTGCTGGTTGTGCTGTGGAGGTATCGTCGCCACAACTGTGTCCCAGATAGCCAGCAGTCTGCCTCCGTGTCCCTCAACACTTTGGCTGTGCCGAAGCGGGACAGCATCAGCAGCGACAACAACAGCTCGGACCGCAGCGACGCCGTCTTTCCTCTGCGGGCTTCTGACAGCATGGTCTGCCGTCATTATGAGCGTGTGAGCAGTGACTATGGGCCCCCTGTGTACATAGTTCAGGAGATAACGCCGCAGAGTCCTACCAACATCTACTACAAAGTCTAGTGTTTGCTGCTCCTGTGCCAGAAGATCTTACAACTGAACCGGTGTGGACACGCTCAGGCTTCAGTCAATGACACAACACTTCTATTGATTAAGTTTTAAAGGGGGTGTGAAGGAAGGTCACACCGGCTTATCTAAGAGCTGTTATACTGGCCAGATATCAGCGTTATCCCTGTGTCGAACTGAACCACTTTGTTTTCTTGAAGAGACAATAAGAGAGGAAGTTGACGTGTCACCTCACATCACATCAGTGTTCAGTTTGGAAGCGTGCAGCAAATGCCAGAGGTGGATTGTAACTAAGTACATTTACTCAGGTACTGTACTCAAGTACAATTTTGAGGTATCAGTACTTTACTTAAGTATTTCTGTTTCATGACACTTTATAGTTCCTGCAAAGCCTCTGAAGAACGTTAAAGATATGATGAAATGTTAGAAACATTACTGTCCAACAAAATTTAAAATCTGGTTAGCTGATGAGTCAGTTATTACAACGGATCAATTGTTGAGTCATTTTTTTATGCAAAAATATAAATTTTTCATGGTTTCAGGTTCTAAAATTTGATGATTTGCTTTTTTTCCTCGTCAGTGAACTGAATCATTTCAAGCTTTGAAATGTTGGTCGGATAAAAGGTCAGGCCAAGAAGAGGTCACTTAGAGCTCTGGGTATTTGTAATGCATCAATTATGTTTTACAAACCAAACAAACGGATTAATCTGTAATAAAGTAATGTATACACTTACACTTATTATTTGTCTCTGCATTAAGTTTCGCTTTTGATAGTTGAAGTACATTTTCTTGATAACACTTTTATTTAAGTAACATTTTGAATGCAGGACTAAAGTGTGCTAATGATACTTTTACTTAAGTAAAGGATCTGAATACTTCTTCCACCACGGGCAAATTCCATTTTGTTTATGGATTTAATTTTTAAAGAAAGTAAATGTGTCACTGCACATGGCAGCTTCATTTGTAAATTAATTTAATTTATTGATAATGTGAAAGAAGATTGATGGTGTACCCCAAACAAACTAAATTTGTGAGCACTTAAATATGAATTTGTTACAACTAAACTGTGTGAATTTTGTTTGAAATGGTGAAAATGAAAATCATGATTTTGTGGCTTTTATTAAAGTAAATCCACTTCAAAGGATTTCATGCTTATTTTTTATTTCTTCTCCAGGCCGTTTTCATGTTTACATTTAATATTATATCACCTTCTGTTTAACAGTCTTCAGTGTCTTTTCTCTGTTTTCCATAAAAAGTAAAAAAAACAAAAAAAATGGTGAAATGAAAGTTTGTATCAGAGAAGACCGCTGATAAATCTGTGCACATACACACAGCTTTCCCTGGGGTTTCAAAATTACTAAGCAGCGCAGTCTGTAGCGATGTCAAGCAATAGCAGCAGCAGGCCTATTTGCATACAGACATCGCGGTCCAGTTCAGAAATGATAGTGTTACATTTAAAGAACTTTTAAGGACTTCAAGGTTTCAAAGGTTTGGAATCACCTGCAGCAAATAAATCAGATAGCTCAATTATTTTTGAATGGTCTTTCATGCTTTCAGATTGTAGGAAGTCCTCTTTGCAAATAGATTTATTTTGTATGAAGGGTCTGCAAAAGTAATGTTTTGCACACGGAGAAAAAAACACAATAAAATACACAGTAGTTCAACCGGACTGACAACTGAAAGGGCAGAAAGAGACAAACATACCTTTGAGCAACAGTTAAAGAAGAATATAAAAAAATCGGCATCATTGGTAAAATAATGTAGAAGGTCAGCATCAAAATCTGTGCAGATTTAAAAAAGAACAGGTTCCTGTTTCAGTGTCAAGTGCACAATAATGCCAGGTGCGTTGCTTTAAAGATATTCTTAAAACTTCAAAATAGAAAGAGAAGTTTGGTCTGTGGTTAACACGACTGGAACTGGATCACAGAATATCAGCTGAACATACTCTGAACTCTGAACAAATCACAGTTTAAACCTGTTTAATTAGACCACTGAGTAGACTGCAGAGGGCCCAAAGAAAAATGTTCAGAGCTCAGTTGCACCGTGTGGTTCAATAATGATCTCGGGTCAGTTTGGGTTTTCTGGACTGGAAAACAAATTAAAAATCGAAGGGTTACGACAACTAACCCTGCAACACTGCAGGGACATCGACTAAATGGAAGTTTTAATCAATGCATTGTTCTAAAGCTATTTCAAATGTAAACAACACATCTGAATTATATCTGTGTTGAAATAGTCATTATTTAAGGAAACGTCAACGTAACGGATGAATCCAGACTTTTGAACAGTATCATACATTTTATCTGTGGTTGATGTGAAAGTAACTTTCAACTCAAAACAGTTTTCTGGATGATTTTGGTGTGTAGATGCTGCTCAGAGGAGCATGTCCTTACTGTCATTACTTAATGATGCTCATGGGATCGCAGTAAACAGCACCATGATGAGTTTTACACCATGTCATATTGGGTTGGATGGACAAAGAAATGTCAGAATGCAAAATACAGTTTGTGTGAGAGCAGATGGTTCTGGGGTAAATTTTGTAATATCTTCACTATCATAACCGTATAATAGAATATAGATATAATAATAGATAATAGATAGAAAAAGGCTTATTTGTTAAAATCCCAAATTGTTTTTCTTACAACTTTCCCTGAACCTCTCACTCATGAACATGAGTCGTCACTTTAAAAGGTCGACAAATGTGTGTAATCCTCCTATAAAATACCAAACTATATGTAAAGGTAAAGAAAGTCATTTCCAACATGAAAACACTTGTCATTTATTCATCTCACCGTCCCTCCTGTGGCGCTCCGCACAGCATCCATGGGTGAACATGTTTCATGCTCCTTCAGCCACATCATAGCACACATTTTCAACCTGTCAGCCTCCGTGAGCTTCCTCTCCACCAGGGACACTGTTGCCTCTGAGAGCGAGAAGCCAGAGTGGAGGATCTTTAGGACATGTGCTCTGTGCACGCTACAAGGAAACTACTCAGCTTCAATTAAACAGGTTTTATTCCAAAAAACATGCGAGTTGGCTTTTTCTACATTTTTTATATTTCTCACAGTGCATACTCTTCTTTTTGGCCTGCAGCCTGATATATAAACTTTAACACATTTAACGTGGATGGCCTCATTCCTGACCTGGAGCGAAATACAATCTCCCCTCCGGCAAGATGTGTTTTTAAAATATCTGAGGGAAGATTAAAAAATGTGTCAAAGATAACTTCATTACTTCTTTCTATAATTGACTTCTTTAATAGACCAACGTTTCCTCGGCTAATTTAAACCACACTTGATGTCTTCAACAGAGAAACACTATGCTGACTGCGTGACCACACTGCACTCATTCATCGCACTGACTCTTTGAAATTCAATTTTTGATCACATGTGTCTCGCTACATAAAAAAACAACAACAACAATATAACACAAATTAGCTTATGACTCTGAAACACTGGAGAGTGTGTTCGCTGTCTGTGTGTGCATGTGTTTGTGTGTGTGTGTGTGTGT
Source organism: Larimichthys crocea (assembly GCF_000972845.2). Classification (NCBI taxonomy): domain Eukaryota; kingdom Metazoa; phylum Chordata; class Actinopteri; family Sciaenidae; genus Larimichthys; species Larimichthys crocea. The sequence goes on from NC_040018.1 coordinate 9,619,280, forward strand.
GTGTGTGTCCCTCTCTTCAAGTGATCCTCGCTCTTGTGAGATGTTTTTGTCCTATGTGAAGCTTCACATAGCTGAATGGGCTGTGGTCGGGCGAGGTGAGTTCAGTTGACCCCCGGGGTCATACGGAGACAATGGTGGCCGGGGCTTCTATAGGAAGAACAAAAACAGAGAGACCCCCAGGCTCATGGCCCCTGTAGTGGGAGGGGCTTGGGTATGGTAGGCCATTTTAGAAAAAAAAAAGAAAAGAAAAGGGGAAGAAGTGGCGCTGCATCAGAGGGGATGTTTGGGATCTCAAGTACAGGCTTGACTATCACAAATGCTACCAGCATGACACACGTGGTGGTTTTAAGTTACTCGTTTTGCCTCCCTCTGCTCGCTTTTATGCAGTTTGAAGTGCAGGATGACTGGTTGTGTTGACTACAGGCTACTTTTCCTACATCTTACCTGAAATAACACAAACGATCATGTGGAAAGTGCCAAAATAGCTTTTGAAAGTGACACCTGCTCTGATCCCAGCACAGATCTTTAACTATCATTTGTGCAGAGAACACAGAGCTTGAAGAGAAGAGGAGGTGGTTTTGTGGGTTGGGGGTAGTGGAGTGGCCTAACAAGGGAGAGCCGTAAGCTTTTATCTGACCCCATGGGACGATGTGAAGTACAGCCCCCCCCCCCACCTCACTTCCATATGCAGAGAGAGTAGCCCCACCACTGGCTTTGTGTGGGGGGTTGGGGGGTCATGACTGAGCGCTCCCTCTCCCACAGTGTGACCAGAGAGGCGGAGAACAACAGATATTCTGCCATTCTGGTGAAAAGTGTTCATCTTTTGGGTCAGTTTGGAGGGGAGAGCATCAAATCTCAAATCTAACATTTGAGTGGACACCGTCCCCCGTCTGAGGACGCTTCTACCCGAGTGGAATTTACAGCAACAACAACAGCAGAGAAAAGAGGTTTCACAGTTAAAGAACTGTAAATGTTAAAACTATCAATGAGCAGCTGGAATTACACACACTTCCCATCTCCTCTGTGAAGCTCAGTGAGTTGCATAAAGCCGACTTTTCTTTAAAGAAAACGAGCAAAAAAACAACAAAAAAAAAACAAAAAAAACAGAAACTCCAGTGATGGGGAAGTTGTGGTTTGGTGCTTCCTCCTACAGTTGAAAAGCAATCTTTGCCATTGTACATATAGTACAGTACTTAGTTTGCTAGTTCCCTCTGCTGGCCAGCTACCATACTGTATCACTCCCATGTTTATAACAATTCACAGGATTTCAACAGATGAATAAAAGGTCAGCGTGCTCTTCAAAAGATAAGTGAGCGGCTCGGAGCAGCTCACATTTGTGACTTTTTTTTATCACAACAAATTACCAATAACAATGAGTTGTTGTAATTCCAATTCTCTGCATTGAAAGGTGAAAATGCCTCTCTGCATTTCATCAAACCTCCATTTTACTCTTAACTACCCAATGGTTGTGTTTCATACAGGGAACATTGGTAAGGAATTTGGAAGGTTCCATGGTTGTAGGGATCATCCTGTGTTTCTTTGTTATTAATCTGCAAAGAAAATGTACTGAAGAGCACTTCTGTTATTCTTTATTGAACCGTATTTACATTCTTGTGTTGTGAACAAAAACATAATTGGAAGGATTTTATATGATCTGCTCTTAAAGCAGCAGGTGGGGCTAAATCCAGCATCTCTCAGTGGTAGAAGAAGAACAATGTTAAAAATGAAAACATGGGTTATTTGACCTCTTTTGGCTTCAAACAATTATTTAAATGAGATGTGAGACATTAAGAGGAGAAAATGTCTTGCTTGGTGTAACAGCTAAATAAATTGACAGACATCTAAAACATCACGAGGTTAGAGATTTTGTATTTTTATTAGTTCAACATGTTTTGAATGTAGAATCTTTATTTAAAAAGTAACCACAGCTGGTAGATCAATTAAGTGGAGTAAAAAGCACAACATTTCTCTGAGAAATGTGGTAAAGTCAAAGTTTAAAGCAACATAAAATGGAAGTTCTTAAGTAAATTACAAGTACCCTTAAAAGTAAACTTATGTAGAGTGGTTGAGAAAATCTTCTTTACACCGTTTTGATCTGAAAATTGTACAAACCATCATCATAAACATATAGGAAAACACTAAACATTAAAGTTTAGGAACCTTTATTTAATATAGTCCAAAGAAAATGTCACTGTTCACATGGCATTGTGCAGAGATAATGCAGTAAAGTCAGTTTTGCAGAGTGTAGAAAGAATCTGAAATATCTGTATCTTACTGTAAAGTGTCTAAACAATTTTTTAATTCACACTTTAAAAGGAATCTACAGAGAGACGCCACTTTTAAAAGTCCAATGTGTCAGATTTAAGATGCTCTATTTACATCATGTGTCAGAAATGGAATTTAATACATATAACTATGTTTTCATTGATGTCTAATCACCTGAAAATAAGAATTATTATATTTTTCAGATCTTAGAATGAACATTTTTTATCTATTGAGAATATAGGTGGTCTTCAGTTTGTCATGTTAAACTGCCACGTTTCTACAGTAGCCCCGAACACTGACCCCTTTGCGTTTTTTGCACATTTTTGCTGCCACGGTAATTTTTTCCCTCACACTTGGAACATCAGGGTGAGCGCAGGGGGTTGCAATCTGTAGCAACATCGCTAGATGCCACTAGATCCTACACACTGGTCCTTTAACTAGATGCAAATAATATGTGCAGTATTGAGACTGGGCCCTACATCCTGTCTGAGGCAGCTGAATTTGTTGCAGTACTCCAGTACTCCTCTGTTGTGGTTTGATGGCTTGTGCCTTTGCTTGTAAAGTCTTGACAACATCCAGCCGTTTTTGTTTTAACTCGGAGAAGAAGGAAAAGCAAGAGCAGAGCACGAGGATACTGTGAACTCTCTGTGAGCATAAAATGTTTGTGAATTTCAAAGTGGAGCACACAACAATCAGAAAAGGAAGTCATGATTCTGATTTTATAATCAGGGTTATGTTTAATTACACAGTAAGTTTTAATTACTCTGACTTTTCACACTTGACAAAACAAATATCTGAACAGTTTTAATTGAGTTATTGTAAAAGAAGTACTGGTGCACTTTGCCTTGAACTACTCTGAAGGCAAAATATAAAAATATTACAAACAAACTCATGCTTCAGATGGTTTTACCGACTTAAAACAATTGTTTGAATTAGATTTAAAAACTTTGCCCATTTCACTTTTACATTTCACTGATTTAGCCCTCAAATTGTTATTATTATGTCAATTACAAATGTTTTGAATCATTTGTTGGGGCTCATTTTTGTCAAAACCATATGAACAATTTTTGTAGAATTTCCGTTATTCTGTGAATTAGTGTTAGTCAAAACTAATAAAGTGAATTTCCTCAAAACAGATAATTGTTATTCCAACTCAGAACTCATTATAGTCACATTACAAATCACTTTAAAAATAATAGTAAACAACTTTTCAGCTGTAATCTGTTATCAGTGTTTGTCTATTTTGATTTGATGAATTGAATAATGTTTATTTAACAATTTTATTTCTAAAACCCTATTTAAAAAAAAAAAAAATCGTTATCAAAGAATGCATTAAACGTCAAATAAAGTTTATTATTTCTGGAAGAAACACTTTTGATTGAACTTCATCTGCCTGTTCACAAACAACAGACTGGCTTTATGATGATTAATTAATAAATGTACCGATATTTGTGCTCAGTTTTATACATTTAAGTTATGCTCTATTAGTTTAGGCCCTAATGTTTTTACACACACTTTATGTCTTCTAAGGCTCTAAAACTAAAGAATATACAAGAGCTTAACTGACTGGTTGTCATATAATTGTATCTTTACAGGAGACATGAATTAGAATTTACAAAACTCTCACTTGATTTCATAATAAAACATTTAAAAATATATATTTATTTTATTTTTTTTGTCTCTCTGGTTGGAGACTCAGAAAAAAAAATTACATCTATGATCTGCAGATGTGGAAATAAAGTCACTGTGGGCTGATTTTAATATGTTGTACAAGCAGCAACAGGTTAATTAGTCGTTTTTATTTTCGTTGTTAAACAAACATATGGAGCACCTAAAGAATAAAATGTGGTGAATATATAAAATAGTTTGATCACACTGCGCCATTATTTTGAAAAAAATAAAATAAAAATAAACATAGTCCATGATTTCAAATGATTAATCTTTTCGTTTTAACTTTAATGTGCATTAAACTGTATGACTAAGCAGGCTGTTTTCCCGTTATGCATACATAAATATATATATTTTTTTCATATTGAAAGGCGCAGTGATCCCTGTCTGTTTTCCCTCTCCTTCCTCGGGGAGAGGTGGAGGCTGTTTGGTTGGAGATGTGGGTCGGAAGTACCGTAGTTTATGTATGCTAATAGGAGAGTTGGGGGTTGTAGCTAGATATTTACGTTCAGTGGGAGCCGCCCTTCATTCACCCACATGGTTACCAACTGGTCGCCTTCGCGCCACTTTCCTAACCCCGCAATCATTTTTTAAGCAGCGTATCTGGGCTATAAATTGACTCGCGATCGTCTCGGACTTCACTTCATGTTTCGGTTTTGTCCTCCGATAGAAAAGTTTCCGGATTAGTTACGTATTTATTTCTCTCTTTTGTCGGCGAGAGACTAACACGGCAAGCCCAAGCAAGTGAGCGAAGATGGTGGATTTCGGCTGGTGAGTGTCTAACACCGAGCGCATGTTTATCGGCAAGGAAGTCGGGTTTGGGGCTTTCTTTATTTTTATTTTGTATTATAAGCTCCCTTTTGGAAATCTTGTGTCTTAACATCATACCGTGCGAGGATATCTAAAAAAACATTTACACATTTAAAAAATAAATGATATGCTTGCGATGAAAACAGTGTAACGTGAGGCGCATGGCAGCCCCCTCTGCTCCACCATTGAGGGAATGAGGGAGATTTGAAAAAGCTGTCCGGAGCTTTTTCTCCGCTGCGCTTTTAAGCGACTACTTCCACACAAAAAAACAAAAACAATCCAGCCTCTTTGTAATTAAACACGCCGAGTTTGTACAAGTCCCATATTAAAATAAGTTTGTAAAATGTGGGTTTAATGTGTTGCTGGGTCTCGAGTGCAGTGGTGTGTGAGTTAAAGTGCCCCCCAGAACAAAGCAGCAGCACATGGGGCAGCGCTAGGCCGCGCGTTTTAGCTTAGCTTAGCCTAGCCTAGCCGCATAAACTTAAATAATACTTTCGCGGGCTTGTGCACACACCTGAACAAATTAATGCCAGGTAATTCCTGTTTTTTTTTTCTTAAAAAAAAAAAAAATACAGCTCAAGAGGAGTTAAACACAGCCAAATGTTCCCGTTGTTTTTTCAAAAAACGTGTGCTCGTTTGTTGTTGGCTAACGGCTAACCAGTGTCGTCAAACTCCCCCCAAAAATCATCTTTATTATCAACCTGCGAGTCATGTTTATATTAAAAAAAGAAAGAAGCAGACTGCTTTTACTGGAAACACCCCGGGCTCCCTGCTGTGCCGACCGTAGTGAAGGTTTACACCATGTTTTCACGGAGCTAACACCAGCTACCTGCTCGCTGTTTGCCGCTAGCCTCCGCTGCTACACGGACGGCAGCCTTGTTTTGTAGGAAACAACCAGCGAGTTCCCCCCTTTTTATTTTGTTTGAACACAACCACGCAATTGCAAATTTAAGTGTTCAACACCACGTTAGCGTACAGCTTGTTTTTGTTGTTTATTTTTAAAGTCATTTATGCTAAAGGTTGGCGCACTTCGAGGCGCCATGTTGAAGGAGGTGGGGGAGGGGTGAACAACACAGTTTCTCTCGCGCAGGCGCTCGCGTGTCGCAGGGAACGCGGGCCGCAGGCTGCTGCTGCTCATTCATGTTTTCACTGACCTCGTGCTGCTCTATAACACATCATAACATCTCGTGTCACGGATAACTCTGCGTAATTATCGACCGACTAAGTCATAATATTTAACATTCCCGACGCCGGACGAGCGAATTCCATCTTTTTTGTATTTTTTGTTTTAATTGCAAGGCGTTCATTACACGTGCGCACACTATGTAACTTGTTGCAGTGCCCCCAAAAGAAATCGCATCCATCGTCTTTAATAAGATTTTTGTTTTTAAACTTACAGATCCACATCCACCACGAAGTGCAGGAGCCCCCCCTCCTCCCACCACCACCACAAACACAATGGCAGCATGGAGCAGTGTGTCCATCTCTTCCCATGATCCTGGAGGACAGTGGCGCTGTAATCAGTCTGTGTATTGTCAAAGTGCTTACAGTGCAGGTAGTACTATGTAATACCTACTGCAGTGGAGGCACTTACAGCAATACCCCGACACTGATGTGCAGATCCGTTGATGTTAACGTGTTTTTTTTTTGTTTTTTTTTTTTGAAGTACTGTCTTTGTGCTAAGGTGCATCTAGTGCAGATAGTGAAATAGACTAGCACCTACTGCCCTAAGTGCTCCTTCTGGCATAAGGGGCTGTGATATGCGCCACCAGACCATTGTTTTTTCTCCCCCTTCCCTCTAATTTCTAATTGGGCTCAAATCTCGCAGTTCTCTGCTAGTTTTGCATAGTTGCACTACAAGAATAGATGAGTTGTGCAAATCTATGCAAAACTGATGGTGGCCTGCTTGCTCTCCACATGTTTAGATCTTTTTTTGGTTTTGGGGGTGTCACATCAAACACAATCCACCTGTAACACACTTTTCTTTTTAAAAAAACAAACAAGCAGGAGAGTTTTGCCAGTTGGCATCCAGTGACAGTTTCAGCAGTACTAAAGTGCTTATAGTGCAGGTAGTGTTTTCTCCTATCTACTGCAATGTGAGCACTTGAAGTACTTCTAACTGCGTCCTTCTGAAGCGCTCGCGTGTAATTGCTGAAGACTCGTCCGTTGATCATCACATGGTCAGTTTTGCTGGTTTGCATTCAGCTTTAACTTTTGTTCGCTGTGCAAATCCATGCAAAACTGACCAGGTTGATGAAATGTGTTCTGCCGAGTTGCATTGCTTTCATCAAGATTTTTTTTTTTTTTTTTTTTTTTACCGTGTGGTGGGTATTTGTACTTGATGTGTGATGTTGGTTTAGATATCTGGAGATGTCCCTTCCTGTGCAGGTGGGGATTAGTAGCAATGCTGTGTACCTGGAGGTATTGCACTTGTCCCGGCCTGTGTAGGAACGAGGAGATGGAGGCGACCTGTATCCTGACCCCGAGTATTAAATAAAAAAACTGCTGCACTCATCTACATGTCCTGTGTGCTCTGTATGAAATGTTGTTACTGATGTGGTTATTGTATGTTGTTGAAATATATTAAAGTTTTACACATTCTTTCTGTGAATGCTTTATTATGCAAATCTCACAATGAACGGGTTGCAGGTGTTATGGACGGGAGTTTAAGAGTTGATGTACAACTAGCTGTCCAAAAAAATGCCCTTACTTTTTAACGCCATTTCAATTTATTTTTTTTCTAAGTCAGACTGTAATCTAACGGTTTTATCCATTCTATAGTTAGGTATATGTTTTTGTTGAACTTTGTCTAATTAAAGTGTCGCCCAACTAGAGTTTTTTTATGCTGGATGTTCTAATTTTGTAATATAAAGTTGGGTTAGCAGTGATTCTAGATCGCAGCCCAGGATTTAGTGTAAAGAATAAAATGGAGTAATTGTGCAATTAATTTTACAAGAGACCTGCGTCTAAAATGCCCTGAAAACGCTTAAACTACCCGATCTGTAGTTCAGTTACAGTCTGGATGTGGTGCAGTTTGTTTTCTGAAACAATCTGGATCATGCAACTTGATATGTATGAAGTCTGTGAAAATCCTTCAAGACCAATGTAACTGTCCAATCTTTATGCAAACTAATGAACTATTTTGGATTTAATAAAGGAAAACTTACATTTTCACATTATTAAAGACCAGAGTATAGCCATGATCCATAAATTCTTCACTGTTAAATTAAATATAATATTAAATGATGCTCTCAACCTTAAGAAGGTTGCATACTAAGATGCTGGCACTTTTGGATGTGAAAAATATAATTTTTTTTGGCTGAATTCTCCATGAAACCTTAATAATCCTCCAGTTACTTTCACCTTTATGAATCAACATATGAACAAAATCTCTTAAAGATCCACTTACCAACTATTTCAGACATAATTTTAATTTTTTTTAAAAAGATGAAATAATCATGTTTTCTGTCTGGAAGTGACTCATCTCTTCATGGTGTCACTAAAAACTAAGTCTTAAACTGAAGTTGAAGACTGTCCACTAGGTGGCGCTGTCAGGCTGTGGGTCAGCAGCGCGTCCTGCCGGCGGAGTGCAGGTAACGTTCACGGTACCGCCTCTGCTGTCGGTCCAACCAACTTGGACAACATGCCGCTTTCAAACAGAGTCACACCGCAGCAACTTTCTCTCTGTGGCCGGACTGAAGTGATCATCCGAAGCGTTTCCTCGACTCAGACACAAACGCCACATGGTCGACGCTGAATTCTCCTGAAATCTGAAATGTGGTCGGAACTCACCTGAGCGGAGTATAGGTTAACTTCCACACAGAAATAGACTCGTGTTTCTTTTTTACTATTATTATTATTTTTATTGGAGTAATATCTCTGGATTTTATTAAAATGTCTGTGCTGTGGACGAACTACATTTTCTTCCTGGCGTGTTGCTGTGGATTAGGCTTTGGGAACCCAAACAGATGCGATGAAGTGCGCAAAGTTTTCCAACTCAGACAAATTGGACCAAATCAATTATTGCCTTTAAGTCCTCGACCAGGTATGTATGAGTTCAGCTTCCACACTCAGCTGCAGTGTGTCTTTCTGCTTGAATCAATGGTTTAATTTCTACAGTTAATACAAATGACGTGACATCTTCATTGAGTTGTTGCATTTTCTTCATTTACATCTTCATGGAAACCAAAGAATTAACATCCCAGCCTGTGATGGATGGAAATATACTTGAGAAGTGACTCAACACAATATTACCTTCCCGGAGAGACCATTAACTGCACTGTAGCGTTTTAACCTGTCATTTTCTGCCTTCTTGAAGGGGCTCTTTGTAGTCACAAAACACACCTTTTTAAACACATTTAAGAGGCGTGTGTGCAGTTATGATAATGATATAGACAGCAGAGCAGGAGAGCTTTGAGCTTCTCAAATGACATCTTTTTATGTGTCTTTTAAATCAAGATATTTAGAGGAAATACTGCATGTGTCTTCAATTACTGCAAGAATAAAACTTATCTTTGGTCAGAGGCCTTTATCTACTCTAGCTGAGGCTCTGCAGTATGTCAGATCCATAATAAATTCAAGGACTTCACGCTGAGCAACAGGGATAGCTTTGGAGATGGATTTTTCTTTCATTTGTACAACAGCTTGTAAAATGCATCATTTATTGTTTACTTCACTGTATTACCAGCAGTACATGGACTAATATAAAGTGCTGTTTTAATCCCATGAATTCAGGATCTAAGGCTGCTGAGATTGCTTGTTGTTTGTAATGAAAAAAGAAGAAAAAAAAAAACCCAAACTCTGCTCATTCCAGCTGACTAAAGCAGATAAGTGGCTTTCAGGGATAAACTGGAATTATTTTGTGTAAAGTTAGGTAAACTAGGCTTCACTTAACTTTCTGAACGCCACCCATAATGTAATTCCACATGATACTCCTTCACAAGATTTAGGGGGGAATTATGGGTGTGGATACTTCACGTGGGCTGTCATTGACTGGATGACTTTCTGCTGCTGCTCCTCTCGGAAAAGTAAATCTTAATGGTGTTGACTGCCATACTGCCACAAACTGCTCCCTATAAACTTCACCGCCCATATCCTCTCCTTTTCACTGCAGCGTGGAAACTGATTCAATTGACAGAAAACCCTCAAATGCCCCCTAAACCTCTAAATAACCCTTATAATGCCATCACCACTCCTGCCCCTGCAATGAGCCTGTGTGTCTGTGTGGATTTTAAATCTCCTGTGCTGTTTTCTCTTGCAGAATTGCAACTTGAAAAGTACTTTGTCTGAGATAAACTGTGTGCAGTGTGTGTCTCCTGTAGTTTAAGCGACGATAACCCCCTGATTCAGTGGCTGCTAACCCTGCAAAACCACTTGCTACTGTTTATAACTGCACCCCCGCTGACCTTTCCGACAGCCTCATGCTGCTAGAAGGTCTTCCGAGTCCAAATGCGTCTTGGAAAGATGCAAATTTCTTCTTTTGGTGGATTTAGATTAATGTAGTGAAATGTTGTACATCAGATAGTGTAATGGGAGATGGCAGAAGAAGTAATAGTTGATCTTAGAGCGTGATTTTAGAAGTTATCTATAATTGAGTGTGGGCTTGTGAAAAATAACCTCCAGAAATTCCAGGAATCCAGGAGAGAGAGAGAAAAAGAGCTGTTTCCACGTAACAAGAAGGGCCAAAAGCCTTCAGTTTAGGTCAGAACACAGCGAGTCAGAAGTTGGTCACCTCAGCAAATTAAAAGTGTGGTCTGTGGTGTTGGAAGTGGGAATAATTCTGGGTTACGTTAAAAAAAAAAAAGAAGGCAAGACCCTGGGCACTTTCAAGCCGTCTTATCAGAGAAAAAGAGTTTGAATTCCTCCTCGTGTGCCATCGCCTGCTCTGCTCCCTCCTCACGAAGCTGAGCTGATAGCGTCTCTGGCAACAGCCCTGCACACGCTCTGCCTAGGCATGTCAGAGAGGCTTTTGCACAGTTCTGGGTCGCTTTTAAGATGTTTTGATTGTCCCGTATGTGCGCAGATTGCTTACATTTGTTGGTAGTGGAAAACCTGAGACACATCACTCGGAGAGGCGATAATGATTTGTCTCAGATCTTCTGTCAGGTTTTCTTGCTTCACTCGAGCATGTTTTTTAAACTCGACCACTCTGTTTGCGTGTGTGTGTCTGTGCTCGTGTGTGCCTTTTTTTAACATCCTAAAGTAGCATTATGGCTTTAAAATAACTCAGATGACCAGAACCAGCTGCTGATGTTTCACACAGATGTGATTCATTTCTCGATCATGCAACATTTTTAAAGAATAAGCCTATTATTCATTCAGGTTTGCCATCATATGTGTCTTTAGGATGGCAATCATGAATTGTTGGGGAGTCCAACTGAAATATATATATGACATGGATTGTCTGACACACATTTATGGTTCCCAGACTGACTATGACCTTTAGCATTACCCTTGAGTTGACTTTGGGTGAAATGTTGCCTTTGCATGGATTGCTGGTCCACAGATTCATTCCCCCATCTGAGGATGATCTGGTGATCTGGTTTCATCATGAACCTACAGCAGGTCAACCTTTGAACTTGTCCAACACTTTGGTTGATGACTTTGAATACCTCAAAGCACTGGCGTGGCCAGTACAGTCTCTCAGGGCTGCTGGCATGGCTGCTGTAGACTCTTAGTCTTGCTGATTAATGTTACTAAAGGAAGCAAAGCTGCTTGTCAGTTTGGACAGTCGGCAGTTTATTATACAGAAGATAGACGCACTCACTTATTCGTACCTTCAGGCAGGTTAGGGTGTCAAATCCACCTGACTTGAGCGTCTTTGGAATGTGTGAAGGAAAGTGGAGCACCCTTAGGAGAGCATGTAAATCCTCAGCCCCAGTTTCTGTCTCTCGTATTAACGTGACATTCGAGTCAAAGAGGTAAGCATTCCTTTCTCTGTGAAATGAATACCCGGTGATGTTGGAAAAAGGCAGAAGGTTGTTTAACAAGCAGTTATGAAAGTGTTTCTGAAATTCTGAAAGACTTTTCATCTTGACAAAAAACTGATTTTTAACTCCGGTCTCCTAATCCAGTCTGTCTCCTGACCCAAACAAAGATCTAACCTGCAGATGATATGTCTGACACGATTAACCAATCATGTATAATCAGTTATATTTAATTATATTGATGTTTTTTTTAAATATTATTTAGTATTTTCTAATAGTGGGTGTAGATGTGGGAGGCGGTTACTTATGACACCTTTTGGGATGTGTAAATATTTCTTCTGTGTTGAACAAAAAGAGCAAATGCACATTTTCTTTTATGTATTCATGTTCTATTTTAGTTAGTTCATCTGTGTTCTGTGTGAAGCACGTTGACATGTATATACCAGCTAACTGGATTAGGAAATCCAGATGAAACTTGAGCAACAGGTCATCCAGATGTTCTTTGAGGATTGTGTAAATTTAGAACAGAAGGAACTGTTCTTAAAAGACTGTCTGGGTTGCTCAAACATCACTGGGTATTTATTTTTCAGAGAAACAAATGCTTATCTGTGACTGTGAATGTACTGGTATACAAGAGGTACAAACTGGGGCTGTCAAATACCATCCTGAAATAGTTTTTTTTTTTTAACTCTAAGGCAAACACTGAGCTGCCATGCTTCTTTGCTTTGGCCCATTTATAATCCAAGCTTCTGCCCATGTTTTAAAATCCTAACATTTGATCTCAATGACTCGCAGGTTCAGACCTTCAGGTGTGCACGTCCAAGAACCTGACATGCTGCACCAAAAAAGTGGAGGAGCGGTACCAGGTGGCAGCCCGGAGAGACATCCAGAACCTTATCCAGATGTCCAGCTCCAGCCTGAAGTTTCTAATCTCCCGTAATGTGGCTGCTTTTCAAGGTAAGCAGTCGACTGCTTTGCGTGTTTGAGTCATCGCTGCAGTAAAGGTTAAACTTCATAAACGCCTGCTGAGATGATAGCGCAAATGTTTACGTGGATAATTGTGTGTGTGTATGTGTGTGTGTATTTCCGAGTTGCAGTATACATTTAGGAGTTTGGTTTTGTGTGGGTGCTGTAAAAACAGTGGATGAGTCAGTGGTGTGTGTGTGTGTGTGTGTGTGTGCGTGCAGCCAGACTCCACATCAGAGCGAACAGAGCGGGGTCTGTCCTCCTTCCAGATCTACCACTACACTCTGATCTGAGATTAGATAGGCTGGCTGTAGGAGACTCTGGAGGAGGCTCTCTGTAAGGGTGAATGCCTGTCAGGGATGTGTACTGTGGATTTTACTAATCGCTTCTCTTCCTGTGCAAGGTGTCCTGCCATACTGTATCCTCATATTCAGTGCACTGGAACACATTTATCCCATCATAAACTGGCCGCGGTCCATCCCCACATGAGTTTCCAGCCTCAATAAACCTCTGTCCTTTCACTCAGTGATGACTGACAATTGACGGACTTACTTGCCTCGGCCTTGCGTGCTCCCTCCCTGTCCAGTGTGGGATGTTTCTCCCACTCTAAGCTGATAGCTGTCATATGACGGGCTGGAATGGGTGGGCAACAAATACAGAGCTTATGACTTGAATGTGCAGACATATCATTAGGCCAATTCACTTTAACGATGTCTCTCAGTTTAAAGACGTGCTGTTATCCTCCTCCTTCTAAACTCAAATGATTTATAGAAGAGTCTCGCGTGATCACAGTGTTTTAGTTGCGGTTTGCAGGGGCAATGCCCGGTTTTTGGTCGTCAAATGTTTGATGTGTCTACTCAGGCCTCTGAAGTTGAGTTAAAATACTCAGCATTTATGATAAAGTTTATGAAGCATGTCGCCTCTAAAATACTGTTAACTTACGACAAAGTTGGAAACAGCCCTATGAGAGTCGTTTGAGCGTGCCTCTTTTTTTTTTCTTTTTATGCGTTATTTTATATTTTGCTTGTCAATTTCCGTGAAAAGAACAAAATGAACAAAATATTCATCTCTAAATACAATTTGGCTTCCCTGCTTTGTCTGAGGCACCCGAACTGAAGAAAAAGAAGTCACAGATTATAGTTTCTTTTTCCCAAAACATGCAGATTTCAGCAAATATTACTTTATGCAGGTGTAAGGCGTGTATTTCTTGTGGACCGTTTCCAGCAGTCGATTAATACAGTATCCTAGGGAGAGTGTATGGGGATCGAGTCAAATGAAGAAACATGTCGTTCAGTGCAACAATGTGCCTCGCTGATGGCTTTTTAATAGTTTTTGGACACCAATGGAGGACTTTGGCACAGAAGACTGAGTTAAATCAAGCTTTGGCTGCACAGACAATACGTGTTAGCAGGATGAGTTCATTGCTGGGTTTGGTCTTTCTGGCAGTAAGAAAAATGGAATCACCTGCTTTATCCTTTAATATAGCCTTAAACCCTCGTAACAATCTAGGATCTGGCAGGTTTGTTCACACAGGAAAGGCTGCAGGAGCTGCTAGCTGTTCCTCACAAAGTGAGCAGCGCTCACATGGTTTCATCTGTGGAATGGCAGCCAGTGTGCGCTCCTGCCAAACCAAACAGAGTTCCCTGTCAACATCGCCTCTCATCAGTCAACAAACATTGGCGGCTGCTTGCAACATCCAGGCTGCATAATACAAGTGGCAACAGACGCTCAGCAATTTAAGTCTCATATTGGAGTCACAGCAGCGCTATAACTGCTCCGAATATTACATTTATTAAGCCATTATGTCGTGTTCCCAAGGTGTTTTTGTGATTTATTTAAACACAGTCCAAAGTCGGGCTGCAGCTGCATAGTTTTGTTATCACTGATGATCATTTCTTTTGATTTATTCGAGAGTTGTTTGGTGTCTAAAATTTCAGGAAATGGAGAAAAAAACGAGCTTCAAAGTTTCCCAAAGCCAAAGTTGACACATTCAGTTTGCACGTTTAGTCCAAAAACTCCCCACAAAGAAGCTGGAGCCAGATGTTTAATATTTTTTGCTTGAATGATTTTGCTTTTGGTTTTATGTTGATTGGCTAATTGTTTAAAGGTGCCCTGTGGGCTTTTTCTTCTAAACAAACAAAATTCATGTTTACATTCAGTTTTTCATCAAAACACATTGTGTGTATCCTCGAGGTCTAATAAACATGCGGAATGCATTTCCTTTCTCCATAAAACATTGGCAATGCTGATTTTTCATATTTTTAGTTACTGAGTTGGTCACATCCACGTTTGCTTGCCTTGCGTCTTCTTCTTAGCTGATTTTTGACATGTTGCTGCATTACTGCCACCAACTGTTGATCAGGGGAATACCATGTGAAACGCATGCATGATACAAACAAAACGGGGACCCATTTGTAATAAAACGTTTCTCCACAGTGCTCCTAGTGGTCAAAATATCCACAGGACACCTTTTTAAAAGGTCCAGAATGTAACATTTAAGGGGATCTACAGGTAGAAATAAAATATGATAACCATAACTCTGTTTTTGTTTGTATATGTTAACCTGAAAACAAGAATCGTTATGATTTTATTACCCTTAAATTAACTTTTTGCATCTATGGAAAGGTGTCAGCTATGTTCATCTGCAATGTTTCTACATACCAGAATGGACAAATGGACTAGATAGGACCTTTTCTGCATTTTCACAGCCACTGTAGTTTAACCTTCATGCTTGGAATGGGAGGATGAGGCGAGTGGTATTCAGTTGGCTGCAATCTTCAAACTTCACCACTAGATGCCCCCAAATCTTACACACTGTACCTTTTTTAACTGAGTAATCCCTTCAGGTGTAATTATAACACCTTCCTTTGAGAGTTATAGGTTGCGTCACATCACATATATAATCACTGTGTCATAGTTGGTAAAAGTGAAAAAAATAAAACGTGTAGTACAAACTAAACTCTTGTTCTCCACCTGCTCAATATTGTTTGTCTTGCTCTTAGAAGTAAATCTGCACTGATGAAAGCTGATACTTGTTCAAATGTTGAGGCAGACTTTTCGACTCAGACTACAATATCTGTTTACACACACACACACACACACACACACACACACACACACACACACACACACACACACACACACACACACACACACACACACACACACACACACACACATACCATAGACACAACCAGACAGAGAGAGCCACCCACGTGGCATTGTTCTATTTGGCCGTAGAGATTTTAAGAGCCTTTGTCACATGGAGAAAACAGTGTCTGTGGCACCATATGTATGGGAAGCACGGAGGGACAGAAATGTCTGGCAGGTTCTCAGATCTTAACAGAGTGGGATGAAAAAAAAGAAGACATAAAAGAAACACAAGTCAAGCATTTAATCCGCCTTTCCTATCTCGGCAGTGTTCAGCGATGCTGAATTAACACGAGTGAATTGTTTGTTATTCATCTTGAGTGACTGTGAGTTTTGTTTTGGGTGTTTTTTCAGATGATAATAGAAGTGGAAAAATTGCCAACAACAACTTTATGGATCGTCTTGAAAATTTGAATAAAACTTTACATTGCTGTGTTGTTGTTCTGCATCAACGTAAACATGTTTGTGGTGTGGAGCACAGGAAGAAAATAGACAGGAGGTGGGTGGGTTGTGCAGAAAAACAAGTCCTTCAGTTTTCGTCTCCGAATGATTGGCAGGATGCACTGTAATTTGAGAGACAACAGAGAACAAGAGAGTAGAATGCATTACAACCACAGACAGGAAGAAGGACGAGTTAAAAGGGGCCAGGCTAATGTGGTCATTTGTTTTGTGCAAAGCCTTCAATTAGACATCTTTATATGATGCAGCTGAAGGGAGAGGGGGATGAAGAAATTAGAGGAATGCAGATGGATAACAGTCTGAAACACTCAGGAGACACAGAAATAACACCAAGCAATAAAAGGCTATTTAAAATGTTTTTCCTGGGGGATTTGATGCTCATGTTTTTGTGCGTGTAATGGGCAGTTTAAAAAAAAAAAAAAAATCTTCAAGGGCGTCTTTATGGAAAAAGCTTTCATACTTTAACATAATGAGCAACACAAATAAGCAAAACCGAGTGTTAAAGCTGTTTAATTATGAGTCAAGCTCCAAAGCGCAGCACATGCCGCAGCAAATGGTTCATTAGAATTTTCTCCTTTCTTCAGAAAAATGTGCCTCAACATTTCAATATCTCGTCCTTAAATGAACTGAAAGTCATTTCACAGCCAAAAGATAGCCGGGCAACCGAGGCGGAAAAAAAATAGAAGGAATAAAGGCTGAGTTGATGGCATACTGTCAAGCAGACGGCCTTTTGAGTTTTCCAGCACATCACTTATTTTTTTTTCCCCCCTCTCCTCTCTCACTCCCGGTCTGTCAGTAAGTCCCCCAGGATTGCATGTTTTCATTCACCGGTTGTGAGGTTCCTGAATGTCGTCCACACAATGCACAAATATGCAGCCTGCAGAGCTGGGCTTCAGGGGAGATCTTTTTTCATCCTGCGCAGGTTTGTCTTACATCCATGGCAACCAACCTGTGCAATCCCAGCGCCCCGCGAGGCTGGAGTCAAATAAAACTGCGAGACAGAACCCACTATGAATCAGCTGTTAAGATGCCTGAGAGAGTGTCTGAGGAGAGGATGTTCAAATCATAGTTCACCACATCAGAGGAATGCCGTCCTTTGGGACGAGCTTTGATTGGAGTGAATTTGCAAAGTAGTGTATTGCTGACTTTTGCTTTATGATGTAAGAAGGGAAGGATTTCATTAAAACCTGCTCAGACTAGGTGTTTCCCTCTGCCTCCAGTCTTTATGCTAAGCTAAGCTAAACTAACCACCTGCTGGCTCTAGTAGAGTGTTTTATCTTCTCTTTTAACTCTTGACAAGAAAGCAAATAAGTGTATTAATGAACATTTTGGCCTATTCCTTCATAAGAGGTAATGTCTACTTGTGCTCTTTTGCGGGCTCATTTCCTGGCTAATCTAAAGGCTGGATGTTAAAAGTAAAAAGAAAGCAAAATATCCCACAATTCATTTCAAAGCCTCCACAAATATTACACGAACATTTGATGAGTGATCTGAGGCCGTCTGTGGCATGAAATGTTGTGTGCCCATTAACACTCTGTGGCTTGTGGTTCTTCCTTCCAGTCAATGTGTCATTTTGGTTTCTAGCCTGGGAAGAAAAAACAGTCCCAGTCAATACGAGACACAGGAATCCAGCAGACACACTTACTCAGCCTCGGCTTTTTTATTTGCCCCGCATGCTTCTAATTGTGAGCTACTGTTCTGTCAGGAGCAGAAGTGGTGCTGATGGATGAAAGATCAAACATCCGGGACTGTCAGGACGGCCGAAAACTGGCCCGTTGTGCTCGGAACTTGCCTTTTACGCTCGTAAATGTTAATTGTGTTTTTGTTTACCAGCTTTTTAAGGATCCTCTGCCCATCGTTTACTCACTGAATTGAAAAAGGAACATAGCTGAGTGGCAGTGGCCCCACAGCTTGACTGAGTGGAGACCACAATCAGCCATCAAATTGGAACAACTCACTCTGTGCCAAACAAGGAGGTCTCAGTAGGTGGCGAGTAAAGTTGTTTTGATTGCTGCTGATTAGACAGATGATGTTTTAAAGGTTTTTGAAGCAGAGTTTCCATTTCAGTGCATAAATTCAGGTTGTGTAAGCCCAGTAAAGTACACACTCAGCTGGCTAACGCCCATACCACGAAGCCACCACAACATCCTGGGTTTGAATCCTATAAAACATATTTTTGATTTGATTTAAAAGTCAGAAGAAGGAAAAAGAAATCATGCAACTGTCAGCAACTTCAGCTCTGATCTCCAAATATTCTGGCTTTTGAGGGACGTCCAGCGACATTACGACACTGAAATAAGTTTGAGTTTTATCTGTGGTGAGTGTTACTGCGAAGAAATGACAGTTCAATTTTGTGCAACCCAGGAATCAATAGCTGCACCCTGTGATCAAGCTAGAAGTTATGTGTCACATTCAAACCATGTATGTCAACTTTTCACAAGCTTAGAAAAACAGCTCCTTTTTCAACTAATCCAGTGTGTTTATACATGGTTTATAGAGCTCCCAGAGTAGAAGAATGGTTCTCGTTGGACAGCCACATGTTCCTTGTTTTCACATCTGAATGAACTTTTGATAGCTGCCTGTAGCCGGCAACACTGTTTTGTGTGACTTAAAGGACTAAAAGCATTAATTGGGCTCATTATTTATCTCACCAGTGAAACTATTTTTGTTAATTAACAAACTGTTTGACTCTCTGATGTACTGTGCTTTGGCTTATGCTCAAACTTGCACATGTTGTGTGTTGTTAAAATCCTGATAAGAGTCTAAAAGTCTTGTTTGAAGCCCCAAGAGGCAAGGCTAGATTACCAGTTGGGCAAAAGCGGGCCAAGTGGCCAGCTGCCACAGTGCCAAGTCTGTGTGTTGTGTAATTGTCTTGAGAAGCAGCCTGTGACAAAATTTCATATACTGTGTGTGTGTGGGGTATATGTTGTGTTGATAATGATATATATTATATATATATATATGATATATATATATCTAAAGCGTGATGAAATTTGACATTTTTTTTTTTTTTTTTTTTTTTCTTCAGTCAGACAAACCCACTGCCAGTCAGGGAAGACAACACATTTTTAGTGGGCTAATCTGGCCCTGACTACAGGTCATGCAACTAAACAACTGACATGACCACCAAGCTCCTGCTAATAATGAAAAACATTGACAACGTCATTTCGCTGATACTTTTAGATTTAGCACGTCCAGCTTTGGTAGTGCTAGGAGAGGATGTACTCTCTGAAGAGCTGGATCTTCAGGAGGTTTTTTAAAGGTAGAGAGGGATGCCCCTGCTCTGGTAGGAACTGGTAGCACGTTCCACAAATTGGAAACAACAGACAAGTTTGGATTGCGCGAGTGTACGGGGGGCAGAGCCAGGCGTCATTCATTGGTGAAGTTCAACGGTCGTAAGGTAACATTTCGTTGGGGATACTCTCTGTAAACTGTTATTGAGAGTTTTGTTGCAATGGCAGTATCATCTGGTTGGTCGATGATATTTTAATGTAGTCTATAATTAACATATTATTAATTCTTTAAATGAAATGGTCCATGTGGAATGTTCATGGTGAAAGCTCTGGCCTTTTTACTAATGATGTAAAAGATGTTTCAGATTTAGAGAATTTCCGCTGTTGAGTAATCGAGAAACGCACTACTTCTTGGGTGTTTACTTTTAACATTGCAGTGTGATGATAATCAGGACACCCTACAGGAGATTTCAGACAAGAAGTTGTTCTAAAAGCAGTACTGCAGCAGCCACCACACTTACCTAACCGCTCCTTTGCAATCCACATTTCTCTGAGAATTTCAAGTTCAAAACAGTAATTTCTTACCAAGGAGAGATATTGTGCTCCGACCAGCCCCGTGCAGCACTGCATCACTGACTACAGTAACATAGTGTTCTCTTCCAGTAAACTTTCTATGTTGGTCACAAATTGGCTGCTCGCCTCAGTCAGGGAAAATATGCAGCTTTTTATAGGACTCTGCATTTTAGGATCTTTTGTCTTGAAAATGAGCATTCCTCATGTTAAATTCTCCACGAGAAACACCAGGCTGTCTCACAGAGAAGGCCGGTTGTTGTTTTATCATGTCAAGAATTGTGTTGTGAATAAACACCTCATGCTACAATAGAAAAAGTGTGACATGAAAGACATCAGTTTTAGATGTTGGGAGTGAGCAGCATAGAAAACATGCAGTTGCTGTTAAAATGCCTGGAGGTAATCCACAGAATACCATCTGAGTGACACATTTCTAGATAGTTAAAGCTTTTTTAGCCACGTTTGCAGAATGGCTGCAGGGATGGTAATGTCTGTCTTTTGGTTATTTGATCCACCACTTTGGTCCAGACTGAAATATCTCAACAACTGTTGGATGGTTTGCCATGAGATTTAGTGCAGACATTCATGAATGATGACAAGGAATCCTTCTCACTTTGGTGATTTCTGATTTTCCTCTAGCGCACCCAACAGGTCAGACTTTTACTCATCCTGTGAAATGTCACTGGATGAACTGGCACAACATTTTAAACAGATATTTTTGTCCCCCCAGATGATGAATGATTTTGTTGATCCCCTGACTTTTCCTTCAGAGCCACGGGTTGCCTTTGTGGTTTTAATTGAAATGTATCTGCAGTGTTTTGATGGATTGCTGTGAAAGTCAGGAGGGACATTCTTTTCCTCTTCAGGATGAACTGAAATAACTTTGGTAATGCCTGAAATTTGTATTAAGTGCCATCATCAGGTCAATATTTCCACTTGTCCAATACTTTGGCTTATGTCCACCTGCAAGAAATAATGACGTTCTTAAAAGCCTCAACTCAAAAGTTTACTGATGGTATCACAGTTTAGTCCACCTGGATAGTGCCTGCTTTCAGTAATATTTCAGGCTGACTGTGGATGGTTATGATCGTGGGCTTGGCCACTGCAACATGATGTTGGGTTGCATTTCTCCAAAAGTTGAATCTGGCTCAGCTTCTCTGGCTGCAGGTCGCTGGATTTATTTATTTATTTTTTTGGACCCCCCCTACGCCCGCATTATCGCAGCCAAAACACACTACCCCCACCCAAATGAATGGAAAAACCTGCATTTCTGACACAGCGCTGGATTTGGTCTGAATCTGGCCTTAGTCTTGCTTCTCTGTAGCAAACCGTCCTTCTATGAAGAATACTCTTTCTTTTTTTTTTTCTCATCGATGAAAAGCTTTGAATGTATCTGGCTTGTGTGGGAAATGAAAGATGGGAAGGCTTACACTGAAGTGAGAACACTGGTTCAATAGTAACCAACCATGCAGTCTTTGCAAGATGACTGTGATGAATACTTGCATAAATTGAATATATTGAGTGGTGGTTGGAGTTGTTTGAAGATTTCATTGGTTGATTCTCACAGCTGGTCTTCAAATCCGTTCTAACCTGCTCTCTCCTCCTTTGTGTTGGGACCTTTCATTTATCAGACTTTTTGTCCACCGGGTCTACAGCCTTGCCTTCTTTGTTGTCACTCCTACGAGAGGAGTGTGTATGTGTATGTGTGTGTGTGCCAGCCATTGCAGGGGCCTCTCCTCGAGATTTTTCACAGAATTTGGGCTTGGCTTTGTGATTCAAGGCTGGACAGTTGATCCAGGGGAGGACAGAGAGTGAAAAAGAATGCGACGAAGAAGAATGAGCGACTGACGGAGAGAAAGTTGGGAGGATGCCAGATTCTATTGAAAGTCTTTGCACAGCGTTTGAAGTCAGAGGATGAGGATTTAGAGGGAAGCAGGATTATTCAGAGTCAATACCCCTCAACAATCCAGGCGTTTGGGCTGCTGCAAAGAAACAACGTAGTCTGACCAACCACGGCTGTTCTTCTCTCTGCTTGCCTAATCCTGTTACTAGGGCTGCACAATTAATCGAATATTAATCGTGATCATGATTTTGGCTCACCACAATTAAATGAACATGATTGACTGTGATATTTCTGTTTAAAATGTCTGCTCTGCTCATAGGAAACTTCGCTGCATGTCAAATCAAGCGCTTCTTAAACTCCCAACCAGTTGATCGAGATGTTTTGGCTTCGCTTCTGAGAGAGCTTTTATGCCGCTGTGCATGCAGCCTGCGGCAGCCTGTGCAGGAGTTTCCTGGATGCTGCAGTCATGGGTAGAATAGTAATATACAATGGGGTGCAAAGGGCAAAACGGGACTCAAATGCCAGAAGTGAAAGCTAGGATCATCTTCTGTTGGTTGGAAGTGTTTGGGATTTAGGGCAAGTGATGTTAAACAAAGACCAAGCAAAGATTGCATAAGATGCAAAGCAACACCTGGAAAAAAAAAGACATCACAAACTGCTGTTTGATGAATTTCACAAGGCCAAGAAGAATAACACTGCTAATCCTGCATCACTGAATCCCCATCAATGCAAACATCTGTAACAGCGACACTGTACAGTGCACCACCACATCTTATAGAAAGATTTGTACTTTAGCAGGAATTTAGCACAACCATAGATGGTATAAAATATGGACATGGTCTCTGTGACGACACACAAGTTTCTGAAGAACCGTTCCACTCAGGTCATCGGCGTCTTGACAGCCTACCTCTACCGCCCTCTGGCTATTTATAAAATGAGCAAAGACGTGGAGCATGGTTGAAGCTGAGGTGGGCCGAATGAACCCTAATATAATTTGAACAGGTAAGTTTTGTATAAATTCACAATACACTTTGAATTCTATCCAAACCTTCCATCTGCATTGTTATAGCCAATACGCTAGGGTCACACAGGAGGCTGAAGCACCGCAAATCTCCCAAAAGCTTCATGGCTGGCTTGCAACCTGCAGCAATAGTTTTGCCATCTGTTCAATTTTTCCACACGCCATGATCAAATCTGGCATGAAAACACACTTTGGGCCAATGAAAATCATGAAAAAACCCTTAAATGCTGCAACAGCACAGGTTTAGAGAGGTGACCACACTGACAAGAACAATGCAAGAATCAGGAATAATTCAGGGACTGGAATTTTGACACAGAAACCAAATGGAGACAGATTAGGCTCCTGGCTGTTGGCTTGCAGTCCATTAGAGGAAATTTATACTAATGACACGTTCAGCACAGATAAAAAAAACAAAAAACACTTTCAGTCGCTTTTGACAGATAGAACTCCTGCTTCATCTGCATAACTGTTTAGAAAACAATTCCATTCATATCATTCCTCATTTCTCGGAGTAATGTGCTTTGTTGAAAGTAGATCTAGTCGACATTCAAAAAGTTCTTCTGCAGTCTTTAGTTACAAACACCTGCATGGCACAGAAAACTAAACAGAAGACAGTTCAGTTTGAGGTTTAACCACAAGACCACGAGCCGACAGCTGCAAAGTTCCTTCAACAAGTCAAACTCTTATAAAGCAGCATTTCTGGGACTCTAAACATTTTTTTAAATGCAAGTTGATCCTTAAAGCCTTTGAGAGTAAACACTAAGTAAACACTAAAATAAGGTGGAGAATTGAGTAGAATCAAAGTGGTGAAATCAGAAATATCCTACTAGAAATCCCTCCTCCTCTGTTACACTGTCCTCCTGCGGGAAAATGCTTTATTATACTTCAATTACTCCCAGTAACCAAGTGCAGGCTGCTCTGGTTTAACTTGTGTTTCTAAGAGTTGCACATGTTGCGATCAGTGATCGGCCCAAAAACTCCTGATCAGAGCACTTAACCACAGAGTATTAACCATCAGGTATTAAGCCAAGTATAGTGTAGTATACATAATATTTTATATTTGAAAATGTATAAAAGGAAATCTGGGGGACTTTTTGCCATGTCATCACCATTCATACATTTACAACTACTGTGTTATGATAATTGTTCACGGGATCACAAACTTCTTCACAGATCCAGCCAGATGTGCATTTCTGTTCCCAATGTGCACCAGGCTGATGTATTTATCTATTAAATATACAACATTTTCTTTAGGGGAGCAAGCCTCTAAAAGTTCTGGTCCACCCTCCACAGTTTCACAAAATCCTGTAGGAAACACTGTGTCAATAAATGTGCCTGTACATTGCCTCCAGATAGCTTGAGCCATTCTTAATTTCAAATGTTTGTCACTGTTAAGAGCTGTCAGCCGTCGGTGCCCTCTTTCACACGCACTCCAAGAAAGTGGTTGTGGCTGTCTGTGAGGAGACGTCAGTCAAACCTGTAGTAAAATTTGACTTCCTAAACCACAAAGAGTTCATCTACAGAACACTTACTGAGAAGGCTCTGAGGCGTGGGCCTCACCCAAAGAGACATTTGCTACATGTTAGCTACCTAGGCAGGATATATACTGTCTGGTCTTGGCCTTGACTTGGTCTCGGTTTAGCTGGTCTTGACTACAACACTGCTACAACGTTTAAGAATTTCTTGAATGACTTAATGTTTTTATGTGAACATGTTTTCATTCCCGACGTGTTTCTGTGCTGTGTCATTCTTTCACATTGTTATTTTACTTTTGTCTTTTTAACGACAGAAACCCAAGACACGGAAATTGCTGAGTTATATTGTCTTTTTCCATAAATAACTTTTTAATATCCAGCATCCTCATCCGACACTCCCCGAGAAACCCTTGAGAGCTTTTACAGTGTCAGACGTGAAGCTAATTGCTGACTCTCCATCATTCAGTGTGTGTGTGTGTGTGTGTGTGTGTGTGTGTGTGTGTGTACTGCTGCTCTGGAGCTCGGTTGACACACTTCTTCAAATCTTGAACCGCCGCTGTGTCCCAGAGGTGAACACTGGCGCTCACACACACTTGCCAACATGAATACACACTGGCTTTCTCTGTCTTAACATCTTGTCTCTTTCAAACACACACATTCTGCACACACTGCGCCGTAGCCACTCACTGCATAGAGATGAGCCCTAAAAATACACAACCCGAGTCAGCACTTTACATTGTTTGTCTCCTGTGTGCCCGTTTGAAATGGAGATTTATGGCTGCTGGCTGTTGTCTCAGGGCCATTTTTTAGATTAGATGATACAGCGCGCAAACAGGAACTGTATCTTTATGACACATTCACACCGTTTTTTTTCCCTTTTAAAGATTTACATAGTGTCGAGCTGTGTGTAGACCAGGGTAATATTCCAGTGTGATGTTTGTGCAGGAGAGCTGACTGTGCAGCTAAAAGATTTACAGCTGTTAGCAGTGTAGGACGACAGCGGAGACTGAGCTGACGCTCGCTGCTTTCCGCACAAACCATGTTACTTTGATTTGGTGGTATGTTAAGTGAACGGTTTGGGCCCATAATAGGCCCTTTTTCTGGAAGTAACCCTCAAGTTAAACCAAAAAAAAAAAATCTTTAAATAATTTAGATGCCCAGCTTCACGATAAACCAGACACAAATAAGTGCTGTGCTGCTACATCAGAACATCTGACTGAGGAAACTTACTTTATGTAATGGATACCAAGAGGAAACACGCCGCAAACACACCGCAGTTTTTGTGAAAACATCAGTGTGATTTATTTATTTTTTTTCACTATACGACTCTTGGTATGTTTCTTAGGATTGTGCGTCTCTGTTTCACTGTAGTTGTTTGGAGAAGAGAAATCACTTTTTCTGTCAGTCTGACGGAAGGAAGTATTTCCTGAGCAAGGAAGGAGTCTCCAGGGATTAGTCTGTAGTCGTCTGGGCGATGAAATCCTAAACACGGCAACACACAGCAACACACCAAGCCCACTGTCTGCTCCCACTCTCGCCTCTTCTCCTCCCCCTCCCTTCATCCTGTCCTTCTCCCCGACATGGCAGATATAATGGTATAATTGTTCTGCTTATCACTAGTATCCTGGCATGAGTGACAAATGAATGTTGTTTTTATAGCAGCGAGTCCAGTGTCTGGTGGCTGGTTCAGAACCGTTGATAAGATTCTGATTTGTCCCTATGGAAGTATCTGTTTTCTGTAGTTAGCTCAGATGGGGTTAACAAGGCAGTTTTTCCTCATCTCCACGATGACGTGATGGTCTTTACAAGCACGCGCCACAACAGGAGATACTTTTAAACAAGTTTAATCACTGCTTTCAGGCTCAGCCAAAACTGCATTAAAGAGTGAAGTGATTTTATTTGGTTTTATTCTGTCGTAAAACAGTGAACATCAGATGCTTTCAAGTATTCATTTATCATTTATTTATGGCCTTTGTCAAGCAAAAATGTCTTCGTACAGTTTCTGGTTTTAGCTACATAAATGTGATATTATGAGTGAAGGCTGAATGTATTTGTGTTTTGGATAGTTGATCAGACAAAATTAGTCATCTGAAGACGTCACCTTGGCTTCTGGAGAATTAAGATTTTTCAAAAAAATAAACGAGAAGTCAGTCGATGATGAAAATAATTAGCTATTAATTAATAATAGTTACTTGCAGCCCTAAAATCAATGAATCATCCTGGTCTGTACAAGTGAACAATAGAGAGACTGCTGTGTCCGTGTTCCACAGTTTACTAAATGAATAGTTCAAATCTTGTTCATCCTGAGTTTTATATGATGCATTCATCTCAGATCTTTACTTCTGTGAATCTGTCACTGTGAATGAGAATCCAGAGAACCAGGATCAGGATTTAAAGTTTACTCGATATATTCTCTGGAATAATAACTTTAAAAACCTACATTCTGTCTGGCACATAGTACTTTGAGCTCTTGTGTTTTAAAGGCTGCTTTGTAAATAAAGCTCATTATCCTGGTTAAGGTAACAGGAAGGGGGCAGAAAGATGCTCCCACCTGCAAAATGAAATGCTAAATGAAGCCGAGTTTTACATAATTGGGGCTAAGCTCTAAACTGGAAAATCTCATGACATCAGAAAAGAGCTGAAACAGCAGAACCATATTAAAAAAATCCCATAAAATGTCTTGAACTCATTGTTAATAACCCATGTATGAGCTGTGACAGAGGCTGTAATAGAAGCCCTGATATAAAAGCACTGCTGTTAAAACTTTTCTCTGACTTCACTGTTGGACAGACACGTCTGCTACCTTTCTTTAAGACGTCGGGTTTGTCTGAATGCCAGCGCACCACTACGCATCTATAAGTCATAAGAGGTTATTTTAATTAGAAGTTCATCAGTACGGTAATGGCTGCTTTTTTGTAGGCCAGTCAACGAGGTGAAATTACACAGCTTACCACTTTTAGACCCTTAAACATAATGTTCCATATCATCTTTTTTTTTTTTTATAAATCTAATGTAATTATCCAGGTCAATAGAGTAATCACTGGCATGCTGTGTCCATTAGGCGCTCTATTCAGGCTTATGACAGCCCTGTTGGCTCCTTCACCAGCATCTAACAGCTCCCTCAGGCCAGCCACAGGAAACCCTCAACAGCCTCACACAGAGCCACCTTTGAAAGCTAATGAAAGCTTTATTATGATATTATTATTTTCACTCTGGCTCTTAAAACTGTGGCAGCCCCGCTCTCTCTGTCCGTCTGTGTTTCACTCTCTGCGTGTGCGCGCAACATGTGTTAAACCTGATGTTCCTACATGTGCAGCATGTATGAAAGGATATTTGACCTATACACACGACGTGCACACACACACACACACACGCACGCACACTTACTTTCCTACAAGAAGCACTTGTGCCCCACTTTATTGACCCTCTCTGCTTCTTTTCCTGAACGGCATATTAAAGGCTATGTTCACAGCAGAGCTCTGTGCTCTTTGAAGTGTTCAAGAGCTGCAGCAGATCAAATATTGACTTTTAAGCCTTCTGCAGGAAAGAGAGAGCGGCAGAGAAAGAGAGAGGGGAGATGGGCAGAAAAAAAAGATACATGCATGGAAAGACAGACAGACAGACAGCGGTTGTAGTTCAGGTGGGTGTTGTTTCTCACAGAGGGGCTGAATGTGTCCTGGCTAAGTATGTGTTAGCCAGCTGTTAATGTATGTAGGGAGGGCTGTGTTTATTGACGTGCAGGAGGAAGCACACAGAGATAAGGCTGATGGTAAGCTGAGCCTGACTCCAGGCAAAATACATTTAAATGACTTACGGTCTTAATGTGCCTCTCCTCTCCTCTCTCTTTTTTTTCATTTCCTTTCCTTTTTTATCTCTCCTCTTCATCATTTTCTTTCCTCTCATTTCCTCCCTTTACTTCTTGTTTCCTTTCTTCTCCTCTTCTACACTCCTTTGCCTTTCTTTCATCTATTTTCCTCTCATCTCCTTTCATTTCCTTTTCCTTCCCCTCCCCTCCTCTTATCCTTTCATTTTCTCTCCTCCTTCTCTCTTTTTTATCTTTATTTTTTATCTCCTCTTGTCTTTCTTCTGTCTCCTTTGCCCCCCTTTCTTCCTTTCCTTTATTTTCCCTTCTTTCCCCTTCTCTCTTTCTTTACTCTTTTTCTTTTCTTTTACTTCCTTCTTTTCCTTTCCTCTCTTTCTCTTCTTGGTTTCTTCCTTTACTTTTTCCCTTTCCCCCTCCTCTCTTCCTTTCCTTTCCTTTCCTTTCCTTTCCTTTCCTTTCTTTTCCTTTCCTCTCCTCCCTTCATAGTTTTAACTTAATAAATCACACTCTGTCCCCCTCCGTTCCTCTGAGAAGCTCTGAGCCAGAACACACTTCTGTAACACCTCTGAGCAGGCGACTGTTTTCACTTTTAAAACAATGCCCCCTTTATGGGAACTGAAGACGGAAGGAAAAAGAAAACATCCCAGGGCTTTTAAACTTTTCTCAGGGATCTTTTCTCTGCCATCTGCAGGTCAGAGTGATCAGTCTTGACTGCTGTTGGCAAGTTTAAAGTTGAAAAAGAGGCAGATCGACAATCCAGGAGGTGGAAACTGTAGAGAAACATTTTGAGATGGGACAGATTGATATGGTCTTTGCCTCTTTATGCATCTCTGCCCCTCCTTGTGCAAACATGCTTACGCATGCCCTAACACACACACACACACACACACACACACACACACACACACACACACACACATGCATAAAAGAAGCAGTTCTCCTCTGTGGTTTGTTTGTAGATCACAGCAGCCAGGTACACTGAGCTCACCCACACACACTGAATAACACTTTGTGCTTCGCTTCAATCTCCTGCTAAATCAGGACAGTGTGACCGACTGTGTGTGTGTGTGTGTGTGTGTGTGTGTGTGTGTGTGTGTACGTACATTGAAGCTCTCTTGAGGCAAAGTCTGATGTGAAGTCCTATCTGTTTTCTTGATGCATTTTCTTGACTTTACATTCTTTGATTTGCTTTCCAAGCAGCCACTTTGCTTGTCTTCTACTAGATGTAGCAAGGTATGGTTGTCAGACACTTCCTCAGCTCGGTGTCGTGTGCTGTGATAACAGAGCACGCAAACTAGCACGCTTGTGTTCAAATTTGTCATGCCAGAAAAGCTAAAATAAGATTATTTAAAAGTCTTATCCGAACCCTGACAGTGCTGCATTCACTGGATTTTGGTAAGTGCTTTAATGGTGTAAACGTGCACTTCAGCTTCTTGCAGAGATTACAGGCAGGTTTATTTTTGCATTCTATATCCAGCAGCTTAAGAGTCTGTTAGTTTGTTAGCATAACTCGGTCAGAGCAGACCAGCTTCCAGTTTACAGCCTGAGAGCCAAGCAGGTCAGGTTTTAAAATAGACCTAATTTATTAGCAGCTAAATCTAAAGCAACACATTGAAATGGTGATTTGTAAAGAGGTAAAGCGAGAGGAAAGTCTTGATGTTAGGTAAAATAAAATAGCCGGCAAAGAAACTTGATGAACACGGTCAGGAGTCGAGAGCATGTGGTACCACTTTTGAGTTTGTAATTTCTGATATATTCCTTAATAATTTCCAAGACGTTTCCCAGAAATAACTGTAATTTGGTTTCAAATTTTTGGAAGAATGGAGACTGTGTTCATACACTTACAATTAAAGGTCCCATATTGTAGAAAGTCAGATTTCCATTTTTTAAAAATTATAAAGCAGGTCTCGGTGCTGTATGAATACTGTATCGAAATGCTCAATCCATGGAGACATACACATAGTCCGTAGCCCGAAACGACAGTTAAAGTTGTCAGGACTTCCATAAGGTTATGATGTCACAACTATACAATCACCGTCTTTAACCACACCCCTAACACTGCCCACCAGGATTCGCCATCTGAGTAAGCTACAATCCGTTACCTGGTTGTACGTCACTCAGAAATAAGTCGTTAGATGAAATGCAACATGCAGAATGCAGAGAGAAGCGTGAGAGAGTCAGTTCTGGTACCTTCTTATGGATATCTAAACTTCAAATAAAACACCAGAAAGTGTAAAATATGGGACCTTTAATTCATTCCAGTTATTTGCAGGCATAATTTAAAATTGCAGAACTTCTTCCTCTGGAAGCATTCTGCTCTATCTTAAAAAAAAGACAATGGAAATCTCTTAAATTGTTAATGTATCTACAACTGTGTGTTATTGTTGTTTGTTTTTGACCACTATGATGTGTGCTGCTGCCTTTCTTGGCCAGGTCACCCTTGTGAAAGAGGTCTTGATCTCAATGGGTTTTTTATCTGGTTAAATAAAGGTTATAAATAAAATAAATAGCTGAGACTCAGTTATCAGTCAGTGCTCTGCAGATCTGCTAAACATGTGAAAATGTAAAAAATGCGTATGTAATTCATCTTATGTAAACATTTACTTTAAAGGTAGCTGTTCTTTTTTCCCATGAAATCCATGTTTTCATTATAATTAGGACCAAATTATTTCTGGGAAACTTATCAGGAAATTATTAAGAAATAGTTCAGAAACCCTCTGATCTGTAAAAGAGGTTTTACCACGCCTGTGGCTCAGCACTGTATGGGGAAGACAATTCTTTAGTCAGTTTCTCTATCATTCATCTTTTTGAGCTTGACAACTATCAGCGTCAGACCTTTTCTGTTTTTTTTCCAGTCACCATAAACATTTGTGCAGAAGACATTGTCATCCAACTCCAACAACAAAGCATGCGGGTGCCTCTTTTCATCCTCTAATAAGCCACAACGAAGACATAGTTTTCTGTTGACTGCACTGTCCGTGCCACCCTGCGAGTCATCGACTTTCATTGTGTGTCTTTTGCTCCGTGATGAGCTGAACCCACAGAGCCACTGACTCATCCTCTCTAGATGGAGAATGGCCTTTTCTGCAGCCTATCAGATGTCACTGGGCTCCTCTGTTGTGGTCGCAGCCATTCAGAGAGGATGAATCACATTAATAAAAGCCATCTTTGCGTTGCTCAACAGCTCAGCTGAGGTCGGCTGGTGGCATTTCGAGTGCTCGAAACCTGGATACACGGGAAGCTTCAAACGAAGTGGCTGATATTGATGTGAACTGCGGTGGGTGTTTAGGGATGCACTGCAGTATTCACTGTGCCGGCCATGCTTCTGCTTGTTAAGAGTGTGTGTGTGTGTGAGAGGGAGAGAGCTGGAGCTTTTTGGTGTTTTGTTTGTTTTAAAAGGATCTTCAACTACAAAGACTCATCTTATTTCTCATCCGGCCGACTGATCCTTTTCCTCATTGACATGCCTGAATACAAACCCACATAAACAAAGAAGTAAGCAGAGACTGGCTGGTGCAGTATGTTAACAACGTCTTCACAAATGCCCGTTAAGCCTTTATATCAGCTAATCTTGTTGAAATTCTAGCACCACTTTTATCTTTTGGACTTGTAAATAATTCAGTTAAGCCAGTGTACTTTGTAAACCACATCTGAGGGCCATGTTACAGCGTTTTAACAATCATCCAAGACCCGCTTGCTCACTAAATTTGATGCTCACAAAAATCACAAATTCTCACTTGGCGGCACGGAAAGGTGTATCTGTGTGCATCTTGACCTTGATATCAAATAATGGTGTGTTTGTTTGATAGATCGTGGTTAGAATTACATTCATTTGTTGGTGTTTACTTGACACCCAGAACAAATCAGGGTGAACAAGCAAGTGTTAGATCCTCTGTAATATTTGAGCCTAAACAGGTGAGTTTACAGGAATGTGTAAATCTTCTCCTTTGGGTCTGTTGTCATGTTTTATATAATATATTTCATATTCATGGAGTGTACCTCAAGGTTTTAACCAAAGTATGAAATAATAATCCTGATTATTTGTCTGTGGTTCTGTGGATTTGGCCTGGAGATCGTCGTGGGCAGTAGTTTATCAGTTTTAACAGTCTGTTTTGCTCCTTCTCAACATCACACTCCTCTAATGTCCCACTTATTAAAATGAAGAATGTCTCCCTCTGCTGGTGAAAGCAACACTCTGCATTCAGTCCACATCCTCAACTGGCTGAAACAAAACCCGTGTTTGCACTAATTGTCTCGTATATTATGTCATATATTGTAGTTTCCATGGTGACAGGTAATCGTCTAATGTCTGATCTGTTTAATTTATGTCAATGTTGCCTCCCAAGCCAGCCATATTGAGAGAGAGAGAGAGAGAGAGAGGGAGAGAGGGAGAGAGAGAGAGAGAGAGAGAGAGAGAATATAATGAAGTGAAATAAAAATCTAGTGCCAACTGCCAGAAGCTCTGACCTTAAGTGTAACTCATCACTCGGTTAGCCACCCCTGTCACAGTTAACCAGATCATCCTACATTAAAGAAAATGAGAAGTGCAGCAATTATTGGAGAAAGGAAGAAAATGGGATCAAATTTAGAAGCCTTTTAGACATGGAGAAAAGCTCAGCTGCTGTGGAATTTAACTGAAGGGGCTTTGTCACTGATATAATAGCCAGTATGTCTGGATGATGGCCTGAGATTCCAAAGCTTTCAAACAATTGCTCATTTATCAAAATTTGTTTAACATGCCAGCAGTCGAGGGAGAAAAAAAACACGCGCAGGTTGATGGTTGGCATCTTGTAATGGCTTCTTATAATGACTCTAAATGATGCACAGATTCCTTAATGATAAACAGTTTGATGTTCATAAATATATGCAGAAATACATTTTCAGTGTGAAACTGAAGCCTGTGTGCGTCTATGCATTCTGTTCATATGCAAAAATTTTGAATAAGATATTATTATTATGTCACATTTGAAACACACTATACTGTCAGCTTTACATTATGTGTTCACGTTCCAAAATCGATGTTAGACTGTTTAGTCTAACTTTGTGTTCTTCCCTGTTTGTCTTGTCTTTATGCTGTTTTATTGCTCTTTGTCCTCATTGTGTGGAACAGCGGGACACCTGCTGGAAAACAATTTTTAAAGTGAGTCAGGCCCACAGCTGCTAAAGTTTTTTTTTTCACTGCTCTGCTGTTTCCCTGCTGAAAAAAATAAATAGACAAAAACTGAAATAATAGCTGCCCCCCCTCCCCTTAACACACACACACTCTTCACCGCCTCAACTTTTCACCCCACATTGAGCCTAATACCCACCACGAGTCCAGCTGCCAGTTAACTGAAGCCGAGCTGAGCCTCAGTAACAGTGTAAGAAGCCTCTCCACAGTGTAAAAGTGTTTTCTATCATGCTGGCTCAGCCTCTTCTCTGTGTTCCTCCCGCTGCCAGAAATGCAAACATGTCTGCTCTCTTCTTATCAGTCGGGTCATTGACACTCAGAACACACACAGGCAGAACAGGCACACTGTGGCATCCTCATTTAAAACAGATGGAAACTCACCCAGAGGTCCTCTCAAAAATCTTCAAAATGTTCCTGTATAAATATAAGGACCTAGAATATCACGCCGTCATCTGTTTTTGGTATCCTGAGGGAAGTGTCTGTCTCTCTAGCTGCTAAATGCTCCATTATGTTCACAAGCTGGTTATTAACTTTGTTTTCTCTGCTGTTTGGGAGCATACAGTGGGCTTAGCAGAGATTTTTAGGTGACAGTGGCTACTTGAAAACAAGTGTTATGAGAGGGGTAAGCGTAAATCAAACATTGCGGGCCGTAAAACCAAAACAAGGAGCTGAAAGACACTAAAATCCTCAACAGAGCTCTTTCAGAATGTCAGGTTGAATTTTTTTTTCGAGCCTCAAAAAGTTTAAAGATATCCCTTCTTTTCATTCACCTCCTTTTAACTCTGCAACACTGCGCTTTCTTTTTCCCCCCCTCTCTCCATGTGTTATTTCTGTCCTCAGGCTTGCCCAGAGGCCTGGCCCCTGGTCTCAGCCTCCAAGTGGGAAAAGCTGCTTCACACTCTGCCTTTGGTGCAAAATAATGTCATTAAAAGTACCCGGACAGCCTGTAACTTCTGTGTAGGTGTTCTACAGCAAACTTGTTTAGACAGCAGAATTACTGAACAGCTTATTATCCATGCCTTTTTAAGTTTGCCTTTATGGACCCTATCACAGGAAAACTGTTAAATGACTTGATGACAAGATTTACATCCTTGGAAGCTCAAGAAGAAGCCGTTGAGAGCGATAAAACACAGCGAAATTTGTTTACTACACAGATATTCGTTATATGGTTTGACAGGTGGGATTCATTAACTCTACAATCTAATCTGGTCCCCCCCCCCATATACCGAAGCACGAGCTGTAATCCCTGTGGGACCCTTCATAACTCTGCCTGCTCTGCTTCATACACCCGACGGCTGTAATAATCTCCACGAGCACATACTTCTCCCTCTGCTTGTCTGCGTGCCCTGTCTTCTGTCTGTTTCATTCACACACACACACACACACACACACACACACACACACACACACACACACACACACACACACACACACACACACACACACACTGCACTTTCACAGCTGCCACTCTTGTCTTTGCCATTCCTAACACATTCTCTGTCTGTTTTTCATGCTGTTCACTGACCGGAGTGCTTCTTTTCTCATCATGTAAACACACCTCTTTGTGTCTTGAGATCTTTTTAGACCCATCACGTCTGTGCAAGTCATTGAAGACCTGCGATCAGATTCTGGTACCTCTGTGTAGGCATGCAGGACCCCCTCTCTGCCCCCCCCCCCTCATGGTCGCCCTCTCCAGGGGGCTTTCGGTCAATCCTTCCACGTCTGTGCATATTTTACAGCTCTCGACCGTCTAAGCTACCATCACACTGGTAAACCCCCTCCTCCTCCTCCTCCTCCTCAGGCTCTCAGCTCCAGGCCTTCACCCTGACTATTACCTCACAACTCATGACAAGCACATGATGTGAGAATGGCCATGGCTCAGGTATTAACTGAGACAAAAAGTGAAAAAAAAAAAAGAGAGACAAAGGGATAAAGGCCAAGCCGGGGGAGCATTTTCTGTTGTGCTGAGGTTATTCTTTAAAGTATCAGTCAGATTTGACCCGTGTGTTACCTTTACACTGAAGAATCATCACAAACACAGTGGAGCACATGGATTTAAAATGGAAAAAAAGCTAGTTCCAGGTTGATGGTATTGTGCGTGACTCACTGTCAACATGTTAGATCAGAAGATATCAATATTACTCTTATAATATTATATATTATATATAAAGGTGGAGCCAGGAGATGCTTGGCTTAGTGTAGCACTATGCTATATTTTGTTTGTTCATCACACCCTGAGTGCAACCTGTTCTAACTTCCCTCCTCTGGGAGGTGCTACAGAGCACTGTAACACAAGCACAGTTTCTTCCCATAGGCCATCACTCTGAACAGTTAACACCAGACACACTCCCTGTGTCTCAAACATTCAGTGAATTATTAATTCTCACTGTTTAAATCAAGCTTTTGTTCTTTAAACATGTAAATATCATCACTCATCACAGTCTATGAATGCTGTTCATACTGTACTGTCATCTGTCATCCACCTTCCTCATGTACAGCAACATACTACATAAACCATATTTATTTCAGCATCCTTGGCACTGTTGTTTCTTATTCTGTCTACAAATGTTATTCTAATTTATAGATACAGTTTATAGGTCTACATATTTTATCTGTACATCGTAGTTTAATGTGTACCTGTCGTGCTTGTTGTCCTTATTTTTTAGCTGTATTTATGTGAGAGCAAACACCGGAGTCAAATTCCTTTTATGCGTACTCATACGTGGCCGATAAAAGTGATTCTGATTGTGATATTGAATAAAAAAATCAAAACAAGTTGACAGTTTTGCAGAAGGTTATATGCCTGTTTATTTCTTAGCTTGTCGCAATGACTACCTGGAGTCTTCATCACTGTGTGGTTGCCAGGCAGCCAGCTGAGACTCTAAGACAGGGGTCTCCAAACTACGGCCCGCGGGCCACATCCGGCCCGCCTAAACAATTGGAGTGGCCCCCTTAACGATCCCAAACAATCCCTCTAAACATGGCCTATTTTTCAAAATTGCATTTTCCTATTATAAAATATCCACACTTAATGATTAAGCTTGGCATTCTAATTAAAATCTACCTTATTTACAAACTATTTACAGTACTAGCTAATTTTCATCCCTTCACACAATGGTATATTCCGACATGACTTTGCTCGTGATCAACTTCCGTGCAGTCTGCCCGGGGGATTCAACTCGGCGGGTCAAGGACGGCCGCACGGTCCGGCAGGATCCACTCGGCTACAAATGTGTCTTTGCCACACTTGAACATATTTTTCTTCTCGTGCGACTGCTGGATGCCATAATGCTGCATTATCTGTTCACTTTCCTCAAACAACCGCGCCTGTAACACACACACATACACACACATGTGTGTAGAAACACATTCGTAAGCAAAGCTAGATACTGCTTACAGCGCTGGGTATGCTGCTGTGACAGACAAAAGCAACAGCATGATGTCTCTTGCCTCCTGATGCAGCGGCCTGAGCATTAGAATCTGTCAGACAGAAATATGTTCAAGAGTGGAGCTTAGCTGAATCTTTTTGATGTTTACTTTTCATGGTGATGAAAAAATCATGAGTGGGGAAAATCAAGCGCTGAGGATGGTGGATACATGTTTTTTGGTTGGAAGCGAGCGTCTCATTCGTGTAAAACACGAGGCGAGGAGTGAGGGAGGCTTGATGCCAGCTACGCCTGTGTTGAATGCAAATGGCACGGACATTATTATAATTACTTATTCTCTGAGGAAGTCATTTGTAAAGTATATGGAGGATCGGATGTTCTCCATCCCCGCCCGTCTCTCTTAACCTTTCTTTCCACCTCATTTCAGTCTCTTAACCTCTGCCTTGCTCCTTGCTGTCATGTTTCTCTTCCTATCTCCCTTCTCTGTTTTATCCACTCGTACTTGTTCTCACTCCAAGAACTCCCATGGCACCGGGAGTCTTTCTCTCCTCTCCTCACTGACATCACTCGTGCTGCTTTGGTGGAAGTGGTTGGTTTATTAAAACCCTGCTGCTCTGTTCGCATTATATCATAGTTGCTTCCATGGTGATGTTTTGTAACCACTTTCTTTTCCATTTGTCTTTGTCAGCGCAGCTTTTGATTACGGCAAATTACTTCCCCTGAAGCTCTGTAACGGAAATGTATTGTATACAGGCCCATTCATACAACTATACAGTAGTTTCAGCCTTTCGTGTTTCCAGTTGCATTTCTGGCTTTCATCAGTTAACAAGGGCAGCTTCACTTTAAAGTAAGGTAATGATGATAATGTGTTGAAATGTTCTGCAGCCTCTCTAATCTTTTATGTGTCAATCTTTATTTCTCCCCCTCTCTTTTCTCTCTCCTGCTGTCCACCCCACAGACACCTTTGAGGTCCTGATGAGGCAGGCGGAGAATCACACTAATGTCGTCTTCCAGGAGTCGTACCGCAACATGGCTGATCAGGCCATGGGCCCTGTGCGGGAACTCTTCACTGATATTGGTCTTTTCCTGCTCGGCTCTGAGCTTAACGTTGATGACTTGGTGCAGCGATTTTTTGATGCCCTCTTCCCACTGGTCTACAATCACCTCATTAACCCAGGCCTCAGCGACATATCGGCAGGGTACGCAGAGTGTGTGAGGCAGTCCAGCCGTGATGTAAGACCGTTCGGTGGGACGCCCAGCGTCCTGGCTGATCAGATCACTCGCTCTGGGGTCTCTGGTAAGCTTCTTCTTCAGGCCCTGCACCTCGGCATCGAGGTCATCAATACCACAGACCACTTACAGCTAAGCCGCGAGTGCAGACGGGCCCTGCTCAAAATGCACTACTGTCCTCACTGTCAGGTATGGATGCACGTCTCCAAAGTGAGTTTATCGATCTGAATTAATGAAGGCCTTTTTCCAGCATCACTGATCCCAAAGTAATTTCCTTCACAGGGCTTAACCCAGTCTAAGCCCTGCATGGGTTACTGCCTCAATGTGATGCGGGGCTGTTTGGCGAGCATGGCAGAGATTGACATCCACTGGAGGGAATTTGTTCGCTCGCTGGAGGGTCTGTCGGCACGGATGCACGGACCACAGGATTTGGAGCAAGTGCTTCTGGGGATTCACACTGTCCTTCACGATGCCGTCGGACAAGCTCAGAAAAATGGACCCCGCCTCTCGGCGCAGGTGAGATCGTCTTTGAGGGGGGAGTCAAGTTGTTTAGGATTGGGAGACACTGTGCTGGGGCCTGGTTGTAAATCTGAAATGCTTTATTCCTTATATGTTCTTCTCCTATTTACCCTGTCAGTCAGTCCTGGAGAGGTTTTTAAAAAAAGGTTTTTTTTATTCTAAATTACACTTCTGTTCCAGCTGTTGGCTCCATGTCAGATAGGTATGTGGTGTAGACACCAAAGCTAAATTGCTTGAAATTGCTCATACCACACAGGTTTATCAGACCAGAACAGGCTGAAACTCTCCAGAAATACATCCATGTGGGCAGCTCCAAGGCGGTCAAGAATTTCAGAGTTTAACTGGCAGGCAGAGAAGAATTCAGGCAAGAGGGAGAGTGTCAGCTTTGACTGAGGGTTAGTCCGTAAACAAAAAAGTAATCTATTAAAGCCCAACCATTAGGTAATAACATGTAAATGTCTGTCTGCATTTATGTTATTTGTTATTAAATTAATTGCTCAGGATGTTTCAGTGTCTTTCTTTGCCCTGATAAGGACACCACAGCTCCATCTTGTGGTCGTGCAGTGTCACGGCTTCTTTGTAGGGTGCACATGCTGCACGTTCAGAAATGGGAGATGACAGGCTTGGCTGCACTAATGGCCTTAGTATAAACAGCTGTCACTCTGCCGTCTAAAACAAGGCTTATTTCTCATGCACCAGTATAATGCAACAAGATTTTAAATGTTTCTCAGTGTTTAGACTTAAATTTGTGTCTGTCTCACTGGGTAATAGGTGCACAAACTGTGTGGCACACCGAACAGGAAGCCTGCACAGTCAGTCAGCATCCAACACAGCAGCAGCAGCAGCAGCAGAGAATCCATCCCTCTCAAAGCTCCCGTCAAGGTGTCAGGGGACTCGCTCGCTGTGAGGAGAAGGTAAGTGGGTGAAAAATGACAGATGTTTGAGTAGAAAGGAGTGTCATCTTCTGATTTGAGTTCATTAAATCTACAATTAATATGTAAAACACTTTGTTAAACAAGTTAATTATCTGTGTGCCTTCATGTGGCTGCTTTTACAGGGACTTTCTGAACAGTCTACGTCTCTACCGCACGTACTACGGTGGCCTGGCGGATCAGCTGTGTGTGAGCGAGCTGGCCCCAGGTGACGGGCTGTCTTGCTGGAATGGAACCGACATTGTAAAAAGGTTTGTTTTAAATAATACAAATGAGTGACAGATTCAATAAAACCAACATCAAGTTTTCTTCCTAAGGCAAGTAGCCACCGACGGCCTCCAGAGTGGCTCCGG
Organism: Larimichthys crocea; assembly: GCF_000972845.2. Classification (NCBI taxonomy): domain Eukaryota; kingdom Metazoa; phylum Chordata; class Actinopteri; family Sciaenidae; genus Larimichthys; species Larimichthys crocea. Next base: position 9,659,079 of record NC_040018.1, read on the forward strand.
TGCGTCGTTGCAAAGTCCCTGAAACTTTATTGTCAGGATGAACAGCACTCTGCTGAAAGATGTGTGGTGCCGAGCACATTCGAAATCCCCCGCAGATCCATTAGTGTGAGATCTGGTGACTTGGACAGCCATAGCAAATGATTTCCGTGTTTTTCTTCAGCGACTCCTCACGCTTTGTGTTGTTGAAGCATCTACATCTGTTATGTTTTCTCTTTTATTCCTTTTTTTTTTACTTTGATTTGTCTCCCATATGTTTACACAGACCTGTTGTCAATATTCTGAGATTCTTCTATTGCTACAAATTCATATCTCTGTGTCAACACACACAAACACACACACACACACACACACACACACACACACACACATACACACACACACACACACACACACACAGGTGATATATGCTACCTCTCCTATTTTAACCCTCGTTTCGACTGACTACAACTCCTCACATCTCTGAGGACATGGATGATTAATAAGAACTGCACTGGCTGGTGTAGTTGTATCACAGAGGTTAGCTTCAGTGAGGTAGCTGCTGTTCAATGTGTTTAGCTATCATTGTTTTCAGTTAAGGTAGCTGCACAGACTGATGAAATGTGAAGAGGAAATGAGAAATGTGGCGCAGGGGAAATAGATGATTGATTAAATATGTGCCAAAATAAACAGCAGAGAAGGAGTTAAAAAAAGTTAAATAATCCACGAGCTGGTGGTAAAGGAAAATAAATTCAAAGCATTTTGCTATTTTTTTTTTACCAACTGATCTTTTTACAGTTTTCTTTAAAATATTTATCAGTCTTATTTATTGATGTATTTCATGATATTTTTGACATGAGGGCTTCCCGACTTTAACCCCTGAAGGCTGCAGTCAATATTACATCTTTCTCACTTCACTCTGTATTATACCCAAGTTGAGGAGTACAGACGATCTTGCTTCTGTTTTGTTGGTGCAGTTACTTCACTGTGCAGGGAGGATGTATGTGCTGAGTTTGATATCGGAAATCTGTTTTCACATCCATCTGCTGACAGTGGAAAGATTCCCTGAGCTTAAATCTGCGTTTGAGACGTATGAGCATAATATATTGACATAACAACAAAGTTTGAAAGCCAGTCATGGTACGATATGCAGCGTAAATATACTGGGAATGGACTTTTAGTGAAGTCAAAGACATTTTTTTTATAAAGTTGTAATTTTTGTGGAAAAACCACAACCAGCCTCAATTATTCTCATTCAAAGCAGACCATTTTTGTTTGCCTTGAAACATTTCTGTTTGGGATTTTTAATTTCTTATTGATGAAAACATACTATTAGGCTAATTAAGCCTCAATCTCTGTTGGTATCTCAGTACCAAGCCAAGATTGATGGAGCAGAGATTTCATTTCCGTTGCACTATTAAACTAAACCCTGGTTCTCTGGCTCAAGACCTGCTTGGCCCACTAATATCTCACAAACCTTCCCATGTTGTGCTGGCAGACAGACAAGCAATTAAACAAGCTAACAGGGGTGAAAAAATAACCTTGGCAGAAGAGCTCGTAACATTCCTGTAACACTTTCCGCATGGCACAAGTCCGAATTGAATGCTGTCAGAGGAACGTAAAGGCTGCAGAGAGGGAGAGAGATGCACATTTTGTGCCACCAAAGATCACTGTAATAAATGTAGCAGTAGTCTAAGGTGTTAGCTTATGCACAATATGAGTTTAACAAACATTGTGAAATTTTAAGTTGTTGCGATCAGATCAATCTATAAAAACAGTTTTCCCCCTCACAGTATACAGTAAATACAGAATATCTAGCAAAATGCTTCACAGCATGTGAATTAACATTTAATTAGCATCCTGTCACTCTGTGTTCGGGCACTTTAGGATGTTATAAAAACAGGCAGCAGAAATTTGCTCTCTGATAAAGTTTAAATGGTGAAACTGATGAAACAAATCAGTGAGTAGCGGGTTCACTGTGACAAGCAGGGTGGAGCGTCCCACTCGCTCATGATAGTCATTAACTGAAGCTTCAACGGCAAATTAAGTTAAAAAAAAAATCAGTGATGCAGCCTGTGTGACAACAGAAAACAGTCCTTTTCCTTCATTTCATAACATTTTTACCACGCCGCTCTCTCTCTCTCTGTCACAGAAAGATGAAGCTGGTTATCTTATGTATTCCACATGTAAAAAAGGCTTTTGCTTTCGTGGTTTACAAGCTGCAGTGACATTCCACCGTATGATCCCGGCATAAATAGACCACTTATACAATGTTTGACCTCGGTCACGCACAGTGTATGGCCACACAAACACACGATGACACCGATGTAGAATTATTCTATTAACTATTAGTTCTCATAGGCATAGATCTTGTACATGAATATTTGTGAACTGGAGCAGACAAACTAGTCTCTTTCATAGTATCAGTCAGTGGCCTTGTCTCCATTACATCACAGCTCTCCATCTTACCCGCGCTGTCATCACTCAAGGACCCCCTCGTATATCCTCAGTCTGTGGTTGTTCCTCTTAACTGTCAGCTGCTGTCAGTGCTGTAGAAATGGCAAGTGGGCCCCGTATTTCAAACCACGGTGAGGTTGGAGTTGCCAGTTTGGGTTAGACGGCCCATTGTAAAGGATGACAGCCTTGTTGAGATTGTTTCACAGCAGCTGTGTGAAGGTAAGAAAGAAGGAGTTGGGGGGGTGTGTGGAGGTGCCTTCACTGCCTTCTTAGCAGCTCAGCATCAGGGTTTAGTTTCATTCTGGCACTGACAATTTACCCGTTTCTTCTTTTGTTATTCTCCAAAATAACACCTTTTGTTACAAAGGAGGCAGCCTTCTCTGAGAATAGAGATGTTTCTCATGCGGCAAGAAAAGAAGCAGGCCGGCAGGCCGGCAGGCTGCAGACTGTCTATCATCTCTGCCAGCAGCCTCCTGGAAATGTTTATGGTCTGTGGGGCCTCTCAGCTCTTTAACCCTCCTTCCTCTTTTCCTCGTTCACACTAACATGAATTGATAGTGACTCATTCGCCACAGGTTCTCTCGCAGGTTTTCATCTTGATGCGATCATTATTAAAAGGGGGGAAAAAATACAGAGAAAGAAAGCTAAGGAAGTGAGGGACATTAAGAATCTGGGGAGATGAGGGTCTGAGGGGACTATCGAGCCCAGTCCATGCAGCTGAATGGGCTTTCCAGTAGATCTACAACCCTGTGCTGCTTTCTATTAGCCTAGAACCATAGATGAGTGGCTGGGAGTCAACACAAGCTGAGACAGAAGCAATAAATAACCTCCTGCCTACGGGTCATAACCCAACATCCACCGAGAGAGAGGGGAATAAAACTCACTGCCGGATGGCGGCTGATTTACAAAAGCTTATCGAGGCCTCAGAGACCTTAAACGATTGGTTCAGTTGCTCTGCGTGTCTGTGTGCATGAAACTGCATATTCAAATGCGTGCGGATACCTTTTTAAAACAGCTTTGTGGGCTTATAATAGGTCTCGCAGATTGTTTTAAGGTTTTAAGAAGTATTGAGTGAGCACCAGAGCTTTGTCTTATTTAATACAAATTTAATAAAATGGGGAAAAAAAAAAAAAAAAAAAAAAACAGGACACAGGAGCCTTTACAGGAGATTTAATACACGTCCTCATCTGGGCCCCTGGTAAACAAAAAGATAAAGATCAGTGGGATAAGATCATAGAGGAGGAACACAAGCAGCTTTCATCTCAGTGTCTATGTGAATGTAGATGATTGGGTCTCGCTTCGGGGGAGATTTGGTAAACACATTCTTTTTGTTTGTCTCTCTCCGTCCCCTGGTTCAGTCCCTCACTTTACACACAGCGAGAAGGTTAGATTGGACATGAAATTTTCTGATTGGTTTCATGGAACAGTTTTGTCATCTTTTGTGACAGCTAATTTTACCTGAAATAATCCCGACTGATGCAATGTGCAGTCTGGTGAGGTGTTGTTGTGCTCACGGCGAGAATGTGAAATGACATGCTAAATAAAATAAAATTCAATTTGCTATAGCTGCGGAGCAAACCAATATCTGATGTTTTGGCTGTTTTTTTTTTTGTCCTGAGATATCATAACATGTTTTCAAGACTTGTGTACGGTATCACTCCTTAATATTGTTTTGGTACCATCAGAAAATGTGTACCAAAAGTTGGCATCTAATGCCACTTTGTACTCTTGTTTACTTATTTATTATTCAAGCATTTATTGATCTAAAGCTGCATTTCGCCAGATTTCGACTTAAGATTTTTAAACTATATTTTGAGTTCTTGCATGGCTGCTTGTGTTGAGGTCAAGAGCACTGGCGTCTTTTGGGAGCAGCAGAAAAGAGCAGCCGTCCTCCACCAACTCAATATCCGCAATATCCGGTTCTTTAGCTGCTAAATGCTCCAATATGTTCCCCAGTTAGCCGCTAACTGTGTCTGTCAGCTGATTGGTGGTGTGATTGCTGATCAGGTAGTGTATGGTGGGCTTTTAGAGCTTTTTATGTTGAACAGCTGCCTGCTGCAGCTAAAAACAACAAACCAAACCATTAATTGTGGGCCATAAAAGATTAAAGATGCTGAAAAAGCTCCAAAGATCTGAGTGGAAATGCAGAGGTGGGTGATATTTCTCCGTAGGTTCATCACTATGAGCGTCCTTTTTTTTTTTACATATAGGCACTCATCAAAAACTATTGATTACAGATGCTTAAAATTAAAAAAAACAAAACATTTTCTTTGCTTTGAGCTTTGGCATCGTATTGGCCCCACCTACAGTTTAGCGGTAGGAAGATTGAGGCGGTGGGATTGTTGCGCCCTTACATCTGTCACACTTCAAGACTGATTAAAAAAAGTTTTTGTGATTTATGTGACTGGACAGCGAGAGATAAAAATAAAACAGTGAAACATCCCTCAAACTGTGGAAATGACGGTGATCTTCTCTGGTTAGAGATGCTGTCCTCGTCTGGGCAGAAAGGTTAACACGTTCCCACATGCTTTCTCCATCCGTCATGGATACACACACACTGAAGGAATGGCAGGTTGCCATGAGCTGCCCGCCTCTCTCTATATACACATACATAGACACACACACACACACACACACACACACACTCCCCCAGCTACCATGTTTCTTTGTTTCTCGGTTGAAGTAACAGACTGACAAAGACAAAATTGCATTAGTCAAGGGATTACAGAGATCCTTCTTCCTTCTCAGTTGACACACATTTACTCTTTAATTCAGTTTGATACCTGATCTTCAGACGGATATGTGAGCGTTCGCAAGGTAGCAAATCTATTTTCGACTGTATTTTATTATTTAAAAAAAAAAAAAAAAAACAAAAATATCTCTAGATATATATAATCAGCCTTTTTCCCTTTCCTCTGCCAATGGGGAACAACAACCAGAAGTTATAGCAGTGCTAAAAAGCTACAGCCTCAACAAGTACAAAAGTGTGATGTTTTATTCATGATTACCTCCTCTGGTGTAGCCTCGCTTTAATTCATCCCCACCTGCAGTCTGTCTTATGGCTGCCAACACACACCAGGTGTTTGGCGGTGTGTTTATATTTTTAAAAAGCCTTTTTCTAATTGAGTACAACAGTTTTTTTTTTTAATTTTTACGATAATAAGGCAGCTGACCTTGCATGCTGTTGAAATTTAACGCGGACGCATGGAAAAGATGCTTGATGACAGGCAGGCGGATATGAGCGTAGCCTTTCGTGTAATAGGCCACCGTTCATGCTGGAGTGGCTGTCTGAGGAGCGACCTTTGACCTTTCTTGCGTCTCTTTGCTGCCCGATAATCCTGAAGAGGTTAATCACATGGTAATAAGAGCTCTTGAGTCGTAGCCCGGGCCTCTCCTCAATGTGTGGCCAGCAGAGGAAAGGATTCGTTCTGTGAATGCAGCTCTATGCCGCTTATATCTACATAACTGTGTTCTGCTCTTTTCTATTCCTCATACATACGACTGTTTCGTCATTTGCCTATTTCATCATTTGTCTCTTTTTCCTCTTCCCCCTTCCCTCCCCGTGTAGACATGAAGCTCAGGTAATTTGCCTTGGCTTAACTGAAATGACAGCTTTTAAGCTCTGCTAATAGGAATCCACTGAAGAAGCATCAAGAGCTTAGGTTATCCCAGCCTGCTCAGGGAACATACTTCTTCATTTAAAGGGTTGTCTGAGTCTCACTGCAAATTCCTCACCGTGTTCCCGTCAGGAGATCGCACATGTTGAATAATAAAACATCTTTTCAGCTTTTGTCCCCTTCAAAACAAAGCACGTGTTTCCAAATTGTCATCCAAGATCCCAGAATTTCCTTCAATAATCCAAGAATTTACAAGAAAAAATGTCAAACTAAGTTTTATACTAACATATTAATATCATAGAAGTATATTTTAATGCTCTCCTGTGCAGTTAATCATCTCATGACCCCTCAGATTTACCTTCTGACCTTTTGCAGGGGTGCTGACCCCAAGGTTGGGAGTCATTAAAATAGAGCATGCACTGAATTTTTATTTAACACATGCTTAAGTCATCTCACAACTTTACAACTTGTCCTAATTTCATAGCAATTGATAAATATGATTTTTAGCTGACCACAGGTCTATGGTTTGTTGTCGACAGTACTTTTTACACAACCCCTCCCAAGTCCCAAATTAGTTTATCTGAATTCCCATTTGAACAGCAATTAACATTTTTAACACTCTCTGCGGTATAATCAATAACTTCATTTTTGAGGACTAGCCCATATAACACACAGCATGAAAAATGATTTGTTAATAATAGTTATTTGTCATCATCCTGGAATGCTGCTTTATGGGCTGGAAAAGGTGAGTACTTATAATATTTTTCTATATCATGAGCTCAGAATCCGATACAACATTTTTAAATGAATAAAATAGGTTTATTTTCCTGATATTATTATCATCACACATACAACTCAGTTCAGTTTGTTTGTCATAAGCAGGTTAACATGGCCACTGAAATGTGTCAGCTCAGCAGTAAGAGAACTAATTGCCATAACAACATGAGACATAAAATATAAAAATAAGCTAAATGAATAGAATACAATAAAATTATGAGTAAAACAAACTGGAGTGATATAAATAAAATATACAAAATATAACTTGTATGTACAAGTGGACTGTACACTGTCTCACATATGTACAACATATCGGATATACTGCTATATCTTATTACTACAGTATTACTACACTACATTAGTAGCCTGACAAGTGTATTCAGGGGTATTGCACAGAATCATCAGTCCTAATACTACAGCAGCAGTTAGAGTTGTGGGCGATATTGCAGACAGAGTAAAGGAAAAGTGAAGTATAGCAGTGGGGATCTGTGGGAGCTCATGAAGGTCTTCCTAAGAGCTCCTTCCTAAAGCTAGTTTCAACATGACACACATCACTGTATGTCAAACTCATACTACAGGTCCTCTATATATTGTATTATAGACTTAACTCTTGATATACAGCCTCAAATAAACATAATATCAGAGTGTATGTACACATATCTCTGTTCAGTGCACATGTTCATGCCCGCTCTCCATCCATTAATAAACCTGTCTGTGGGGTCCCATTCAGTAAAATGACAGTACTCATTGAAGCAATACATCCAAATGTTTGTGCTTCAGGCCTGTTTTAGTGCTGTTGTAGCAGTTTTGACCAGCAGGTGGAGCTCTGGACTTTGTGTTCCACACACATACACATATATTTATATATATAAATGTACACACACACTCACTGAAACATGCCAGATTGCTTCACTCTACTGCTTCCCTGCATCAGTTTTGATGATGTAAGGCATGGAGTGGTGGTTCTTATCCATGTTGTCCCTGACAGTGATAGACAGCAAACAAAATTTAAGTGATAAACAACACCGCAGAACACCAAGTCTCACCGCCTCCTCGAGCATTCGTTTGCAGTGATGAACTGACCTAATTTTGAACGGAAAGGAATAACCTTTTAAACATGAGCTGTCAAATATATTATGCATAGCTGTCCTCTTAGTCACACTCATGCGAGGAAAGAAAGAGTTCAAGTTGTTTCCCTCCGTCACATGAAAAAAAAACATCCTGAAATAAATGTGGCATAGAATCCTCAGTACCTCAAAGGATACCAACAGTTCATAAAGCTGAATACAAATATAGCGGCGGGTTTTTCTCTTTTCCTGCCTGGGAACCAACTGGGTAATTGTCTTGTCCTAGGACTCTGGCTCCTAACACCACCCGTAATAGTTTTGTTTTGACTCATTCTATGTCTTAATCTTTTGGGGCAAAACACTAAAAGCTTGCAAGAAAACACATAACAGTAATTTATAATATGTACGCATCTCTAAAATGAAGAGAGATGGGTGTGCTGATTGGACAGTTGTAGTTGAGAGAGAGAGAGAGAGATGCAGAGGAAGAGGACAGGGGACGTTCTTGAAGAGCTTCTCTGGTATTGCGACAGCTGGCTACTGCAGATAACCACAAAACCACTGGAGCACTTGAGGTCTGGGTGCTGCATGGCTAGAGTTCCACTCCAACATGACCTTATATCCTGCCTGGGTTTAGACGCAGGGGCTCGGTCAGAGTACCACATCCTGACGATTATCCCAAGTGACAGAATCAAGAACTCTGTCTGGCTGACTAAATTGAGTTCATAAGTCCCTCTTGAATGCGTGTACAGATGTGTGTGTGTGTGTGTGTGTGTGTGTGTGTCTCTGTCTCTCGAATTATGCATGATTGGTCTCAGCAGATAAATTTTCAATCTAGCTGTCTGGAAAAGAGAAGAAAAGAGAGATTTCATTTATTTGTGCACTGATATTATCCCTGATGTTGCTGCAGTAATTGCCAGACCAGAGAGACCGCTCTGCAGAGAGGAGACCGTAAATTCAGAGTTGGCTGCTTGCAGGTGGTGCATGTATGTGCGTGTCTATCTAGTCCCATTCATTTTTCAGTGAGTCCACTCCCTTTTGCCCCCCCCCTCTGCTCCTCTCTCTCGCATCTCTCCGCCGCCACAACTTGGACGCTTGCCTCCAGCATCTGGAGCAGATTGCGACCCTGCAGTGTGCCAGGTAGCAGGACATTAACAGCCAAGGCCTTATTGTCCACTGATGAGCTGTCAGAGCACACACCCTCACCCCTGTGTGTGATATCGGCTTGCCTCCATCTACCGTCGAGCACACACACTTGGTCCCCACGGAGCACTCTTCCTCTTTACCTCAGATATAAATCAGAGGCCTGCGGGGGGAAAAAAAAAAAAAAAAAAGAGAGGGGGGAACAAAGAGTTAGAAAAAAATGTGAAGTTAATGCTCATAAAGGAAGGAGCAGAGGTAACACATCTTTGGTGAGAAAACCCTCGACCTGAGCTGGACCTATTTGCTTCCATCGTAAAAAAAAAAGACTTAAAGAATTAGAGGTGCTGACAGAAAAACAGTTCCATCTTAAGGTTGAATCACAAGGACATACCAATATTGTTGGATAACAAAGACTGTTTCTCGCAGTTCTTAGCGGGTATAGCTCTGCGCTACTGACCAGTAAGCAGCAGAGACTCAATTCAATAATGGACATCTAGAATAAAGCTGCTGATATTTCTTGCTTTGTTTTGTGTATGGAGAGTTGCTAGTGCATTCCCATAAGTATTCTTCTCTGTTACTGAGACCATCGTAATGCAATGAATATAGAATAAAAGCTCAGCGGCTAATGTTGAATTCAACTCTTTCCTGCAGCAGCTCTAAGCATGTCTGCACATGAATGAGAGTTATGCGGCGTCTTATCAAGGGCGCCTTATTTCATATCGACTTTATGACTACGCGTGGACCGTATCCATGTTGTGTTCTGCTCCAGAAGAGACTTAATTTCTCTCTCGCAGGAGTGCGACTGGAAACAAAGGCTCTCATATCTTTGCATCATTGTCTTGGTTTATCTCACCGCTGCAGGCTTTTGACAATGTGTGCGGTACCTTCTGTTCCTTTTGATTTCTTCACTCATTTGTTAACTAAACATGCTTCCCATTTACCACCACAAAGTGAAAAATTTAGTAGTCATTAAGTATTCATCACCTGCGCAATGTGTTTCTTCTTTATGCACTTTTAGCCTGGAGATCACTCTGTGTCTGCATTTTGAATATTGACAGTTCTGGAAGTCGACTTTAACGCTGTTTAGTGTTTTATTATTTATGACTTCACAAAAGTAAAGTTACAGCCAGTCAATCTGCCCCTTATCTTTGAAATATTGGTGATCTCTGACACTCTGCAGTATCACATCCTTATCAATTAAAAGTGACAGTCAGACAGTCATTTGAGGTCTGTTTTGTCTTTATCGGGGAGCTTTACCCACAGAAGACTCAGCACCTCTTTAAAAGTGGAAACCTACCTTTTAGCTCCTGACCTAAGCTGAAAGCTCGGTGTGAATATGTTCTCATTAATCTCACCTTCCACAAGTAAAAGGCCTGAGACTGGAGGCTCCCTGAGAATTAATCTGAATAGCTCTTTCATTTCTCTGACGTAAACTAAACACAAATGACTCCAACAACAATATGGCACACTGCGGGATGCCCTGAGACCAGACTTTGCTCTCTTATCATTGTCCCTGTAATGTTGTCCTGCAGTTTCTATGGAAACCAAGCCGGCCTTATTAAAAAAAAAAAAAAAAAGTTTCACCTTCTCTGAGTCTGCCCTTTTACCTGACAGCCAAGATAAACGAGCAGGGTCCTGGGAGGAAGGCAACACAAACATGCATCTCTGCTCAGTGGCCCGTGCTCATTGGCTCTCTGCTGGAAGCCCTTATTTACCTTAATGCTGGGAGGAAGCTTGAGGAGGAGTAGCCCGTTTGGGGGGGGGGATTACTCACAACACCTCCCATCAACAACCTTGAACCATGCTGCAATAAAAAAAAGAAGAAAAAGAAGCAAACAACTCTTTCTGGCCCTCATAATGCACACGGGCCAGATGATGTCATATGTCACCTTCAGCTAATGAAGGTGATGATGACATGCATGAGCGCCGCATACGTTCACCATCTGCTCGGTTCCACCACGCTGGAGCTGCTCCCCACAATGCTGCAGAGAGGAGTCGAGGCACGTCTGTACCACCAGTACGCGTGTCCCTCGACACGCGTGATAGGCCGCCGCTTGCATCCCGATGACTCGTCACAAGTTTAATCCTTCACACCACAGGCTGCTGCTAATGTCTCTGGTTCTATTAAATGAGCAACCAGGACGAGTCGACAGATAAGACTGTGGTTCTAAGTTTTTATTTTTAGCAACATCACACGTTAAGATGAGTCAAAGGTCCAGTGTGTCTGATGTAGTGGGCTCTTTTTACACAATATGGCAGAATAGGAATACAATAATCATAACTATGATTTCATTACTATATAATCACCTGGAAATAAAGAATCATTATGTTTTTATTACCTTTGAATGAGTCTTTTATATCTACAGATAACTTCCCTCTGGTTTATTTAAGGTGGCGGATGGATCGAGGATGAAAGAGATCCTCAATAAGATACAAACATATTTTAGGATATTAATAAAATTCAGTAAAGAAAAATGAGACAGTAATGCTGGATATGAGTCTACACATGTATACACTGTAAATGTCAATGTCTAAATTGTATATCTGTATGTATATCAAGCATTTATGTATTTTGATTCATCTCCACTGGGGAATTGGGTTGTTGCAGTAACAGCAGACCTCACATTTTAATAATGCATGATGTGATATATTTAAAGAATTATGAGTTAGTTAGTTCAAGTAAGAGGACCAATGTTGCAGACAAACAAACCAGATTGGAGCTGGGTGTGAAAATAGGCCTGCAACCAAAGATTGATTTATTAATTAGTCTATTAAGAGTCAGAAATTAGTGAAAAAAATGCCTTCTTAAGGTGCAAGAGCCAAGTGCACATTTTGGCCATCATAATGTAAGACCAAACATAATATATAATATAAATCTAATACCCAAAAAAGCAGCAAATCTTCACATTTTAGAAGCTGAGGCAGATCATTTTAGGCTATTTTTGCTTGAAAATAATTAAAATGATGAAATAAATACATTAAAATGTATCATTAACATATTTATAACACTGTGCTTGATTGGTTTTATTTTCCACTTTATCTTTCCTTAGTGTAAATTCTGTGTATACGATGAACATAAGTACGTTTTTTGCTTTATTTATTTATGCTTGTGTTGACACTTCAGTGAAAATGAAAGTGCCTGATGCACTATTATTGTCTTTCAGACTGATTACACTGGGAAGAGAAAGCCACTGCGCTGTTGCTGCAGGTTATGAAAGATCTGATTGACAGGCGTTTGACTCCAGCTGTTGAGGAGAGTGTAAAGAGAGGAGCGTCGGTGACTGGAGATGATCTTTAGATAACATCAGATGACCTTTGAGAGCTGCTGAAACTATCGGCCCTCTTGGGGATACTCCACTCCTCTTGTCATGTCTTGACACTTCTTCTTTTTTTTTTTCTCCCCTCTCGTTCTTTCCTATCTCCTTCTCTGTTTCTCTCTCTGTGTCTGGTGAGTGGAGTTTCTGCGAGTTGGCAGCCTGTATCTGATCCTGAAGTAATTTACTGGTAGCGATAAGGAAGTGGTGCGCACAGACTTTCGTTATAGTCCTTTCTGACAGGGCAATCTGAAGCCCACAGAGACTAAATTGGAGGAAGATTTTAAGTGCAGAGAGAAGGAGAAACATGCAAGGTTATTATTATATAAATTCAACAGACTGAGATTGAGTGGGGAAACAATCACCGGTGACTGCTGGTTTAATTTTTTTAGTGACATGCTTGGTTCCATTGACTTTGGGAGTGGAAATAACAGCTGAAGGGTGGATTGGTCTGTTTTGTTGTTTGTTTGAGCTTGCTGAGACCTTGGCCATTGCAAGAAACAAGTGCTTATTTGCACAATTTTGCTTGTCTATTTAATCCTGACTTATAATTTTGTTGTTGATGTAGCACATTTCGTGCTCGTGAGGAAGACAAAGAGACTTTGACTTGTTTGCCTTTGCCCGTACAAGCTCACAGCAGCCTCTACACCTATTATATCCAGCGTGTGTCTGTGTGTGTGTGTGTTGTGTCGAGTCCAGTTTTGCCCAGCAGAGCTCTTTTTTTCCCCCTTTTTTGTACTTCCAGGCAGACAGGCCAGGCAGACCAGGGTCATTGCCTCAGGGGTATCTTAGAGAAATGCTTCTCTGCTGTGGGCGAGAAGAAATATGAAAGAGCCCCTAAATCAAGACACAGAGCCCCATGAATCATGTCAGCAGCTGAGCTGAAGAAGAGGGATGGGACCATCTGTAGCAGCATATGAATGGCTAACTGACTCACAGTGCTGTTGACACAAGCTGAAGAAGTGTGAAGAGGTTGTGAAGATTAGCGCTGCTGCTCGCTGCATAGCCTGGAAACCTGTTTCAGTCAAAGATGAGCAAACCCGAATACATGGCACGCTCCATTCGTCACTCTGACGTTTTACAGAATTGCACGGGGAACGTTTTTTTTTTTTTTGTTATAAAATAAGATAAATTTTCATTACAACACAGCTATAAAAATGAAATTCATACTGTGAGGATAGGCTTGCTAGCTCCTTCCTGAAGTTTCCCATTTTCCCCCCTCCTCTGTTAAAGGCTTTTTCAGTGTGTTGAGTGAGCGGTTACAGACGACGAGATGCTCCACAGCGTGATTTACCAAGTTTTTTGTACCCACGGCGGAATCATATTTGAATGGCATGTGATACTCACTTGTTTTCTGGGATATGAGTCACATTTTTGGCAGAGCTATCTTGAAAACAAATTAATCGTTTCTGTTTTTTTTTTAAGCAAAAATGGCAAATATTTTTTCCGGCTTCGGCATCTTGAGTGGGCAAATTGCTTTGCTTTGTCATATTTAATAAACTGTTGGATGGACAAAACAAGCAAATCTGAATGTCACCTTGGATTCTGGGAAATTTTAATGGGCATTTTTCAGCTTCCTGACATTTTATAGAAAGAAAATAATCAGCAGATTCACTGATAATTACAGTACATAACTTTTTTTTGCAGACCTAGTTTTGTTACTCTTAAGGAGGTTGGCCGGTTTTAATCCAGCATGTACCACAGTGTGGACTTTGCCGATGTGCCCTTGAATAAGCCACCGAACTCCTAACTGCTCCCAGAGCGCAGCTACATGGCTGCCCATCACTCCACTCCAATCTCTCCACATTTGCATGTCTATAAACCCTGTGTGTGTATGTGTGTGTGTGTGTGTGTGTGTGTATGTGTGTGCGAGATTGTATTTTGGGCCTTTATGTGTAAAACTTGTGTGAATTTCCCCTTTGAAGGATTAATACAGTTAATCTCATTCTTCAGAAGGTTTCATTTTATCTGAAGCCTGTCTCGCTGGTCCCTTTTTCAGGTGCATCACTTATAGTCAGCCTGTTATTTATTAATTTATTCTATTGTTTGGATGACATTGTTAGGTGGCTTCTGAGCTGCATTAATGTCCTCATGGAATATAAGTGTGTTTTGTATTTTGGTGGTGGTTTGTCTTTCATACTGTATGTTGTCTGCTGTGTCCTCTCTGACTCTTATCTCCTTTATTTGTCATTGTTCACGGGTGACCAAACTAGTTTCCCCTGTAGGTAGTAATAAAGTTACTGAATATAATCTAATATTTCAGTTTTCTGAATTGAGGGTCTAAGGGTTGAGGTTGTGTTGTGCAGATTGTAAAGTCCTGCAATAAACTTCTGATTTTGGGTTATATAAACATAAAATGGACTTGAGTGACTGTCGTTAATGTCTTTACTGGAAGTTATTGAGGCAAAATTAGAAAACTGCTAATTAGACAAGCAGACGAGACAGGTTGATGTCAAATAAATTGATTAATTACAACACTTAATCATAAAACAAGTTTGGAATTCATTCATTGTTGACACGTAGCAGCTTAGGAGCGTGACATGGGTGTCTCTCTCTCATTAACTTTATCCAAAACAAGTAATATTGTAAAAGTTTTGTAATTTAATTTGGGCTGAGGGTCAGGCTTGTAGAATGAGTATTACTTGTCGCTCAGAAGCAAATGATTTTGTTCTCCACAGTAAAAAAAACAGTTGACGGCATTGTTTTGACATTTAGATTACTCTGACACTACACTGTCGTGAAAGAACCTTGTGGCAGCGGTAAATTAGTCTCTTTGAGAAAGGACTGAATCTTAATCGCTGTGCCCAGAGGTGAGTCCACGTTGTTAAAGCGCGGTAACAGGACAGATGATAATGACAGAACTTCACGGACGACCTTAGGGCTTGTTATTTTGGAGAAAAAAAAAAAATTACTAAATAAATGAACCCATCAAACCGCTGGCATGCAATCCTCGCCGAAGGCATGAAGTGGTATTTATGAACGTGTAGGTGGTTTTCAAGCTCGTAAACTGGAGTTAAGTGCTTTATGTAATGTAACTGAAAGTTGCGGTGGAGGATAATGCAGATGAATTAAGATGATCTTCACAGAGTATTGCAGAGTTGGCCTGTTTGTACAAGGCTGACAGTGGGAAGATATTATAGCCCCCCCCCCCCCCTCCCTTAAAGTCTATAATCAACAAGGAAGCATATCATGGTTTGTGCTAATAAGGATCAGCCCAATTTGTGTTCTTTAAATGAATAAACATGTAACTTTAATCTTACTTTGTAAAATGGTGCGAAACAGCACGGGCTGTTTGTCAAATGTTTTTGTTGAATATGCTAATACCAAATTAACTACAGAAGCTCATGCATCAACTTTTTTTATTTTTTTTTTCTCACTTCATCCGCACTTGTTTGTTTACTGCTCGCGCGCAACACTTCTCATCCCTCTTTAAATGCATGAATGTATTGTTTAAAGCTTCTTCTTTGTCTCTAAAGGAAATGAATGCAATGCAGCTGTGAGAACAGCAACCAGGAGCTGGTGTTTGTTAAATCTTTCCTTAAGTACAAAAGCAAGTTAAACAGTGAGCAGTACCTGAGGGGGAAGCATATGGACTGGTTTAGCATCAAACGGAGAGTGATTGAGAGATAAGCGTAACTGTGATGGACCTTTGGGGGAGCACAGAGGTAGTCTGAAGGGCCGTATTAGCGGTAAAGGGTGCAGTTTTGCAGTTGTATCACCCTCTTGCGATTGGCCGCACAGAGAGGCGAGTGTGTGGAGATGGCGTGCGGAAACATAAACACAGATAAGCCCATCAGAGGATGAAAGAAGACACTCTACACAGCATGTGATCCGTCAACTATAAAATTGACTCAGACCAAGAGGTTTTACTGTCTCTCAAGAAAGATGGCTGATATGACATGCAGGGAAACCGTTGAACAGTCCTGCTGCATTGTATTTTTCACTCCTAGTTCTACATTTCATTTTGTTTGCAGTTTATTAGGTACAACTGGAACTAATGCTAACAACCGTGCAGTAAATCCTACCTCCCTGAAGGTTATAATGAGGGCTCTTGAGGTAAATAAAAGGGTTTATCCACCACAGCTACTTTACTTCTACTATGAGGGCCTGGATAGATGGATGGATGGATGGATGGATGGATGGGTGGATGGGTGGATGGGTGGATGAACACTGTCTGTGTAAAGAACTGTATTCAAACACAGGCTTTATGGTCTTGATTACATGTCGATGTGTAGAAGAGCAAAACTGTCTGATGTGAAATTCACGTGTTAAAGCTAAATGAGCAGTTACAGCCGTAATCAGCATTTTGTGATTGTTATTTTTAGTTGCTCTCTTATTGTTACTGGTGTAAACAACCTGTTCACACCATGAGAAAACAACAGTTTGCTGAGGCATCTTAGTCCTTGTATTAAAAGCTCTGTTAGCCATTTGTAGAGCAGCTTTCAATGTAGTGTTTTTCACTTCTGTCAGTGCGGCTGCCCTTTTGTTTTCTTTGGGATTAAACGCTGTGCCTTAAACAATATTTACCAGAACAGTAATTCATCTAGATCCACAGCTTGGACAGTTTTTCCTGCCTCCTGCTTTGAATTTGTACATGTGTCAGAATCACCAGACTCTTGGGCCGCGTATGAATGTTTTTTTCTGTCTGTCTTCCCTCCTTTAACAGTTTCTGTAAGTCGTGTCATGTTTGTTTTGCTTCCAGTGTAGCACGAGTAAGTGGTGGTGCTGTGGTAATACGGCTGTCTCAGTGTTTAAGTGGTGAATTAGCCCAGTCTCAATACACTGACAGGTACATAGGGATTTAGGCACTGCAGTAGTGCAGTGTTAATGGGGGAGCTACGTAAGCGCTATTTCAGGATTTGCAAGGTGGTTAAACGGTGGTAAGTCATGATGTTCAGTTTACATCGATCAGCCATAACATTATGACTGTCTGCCTAATATAGCGTAGGTCCCTCTTTTGCTGCCAAAAGAGCCCTGACTCCACTAGACATTTGAAAGCGTGCTGTGGTATCTGGAATCAAGATGCCAGCAGCAGATCCTTTAAATCCTGTAAGTTGTGACGTGGGGCTGCCGTGGGGCGCATTATCCTGCTGCTCTATCGTCATGAAACACCATTTCCATGAATGGTTGCACATGGTTTGCAACAATGCTTAGGTACAGTAGGTGGTAGGTGTCAAAGTAACATCCATATGAATGGGAAGACCTGAGGTTTTCCCAGCAGAACATTGTCCAAAGCATTCACACTGCCTCCGCTGGCTTTTATTCTTCCCATGATACATCCTGGTGCCTTGTGTTTTCCATGTAAGCGATGCACACCCACATGGACGTCCATGTGATGTAAAGGAAAACATGATTCATCAGACCAGGCCGCCTTCCATTGGTCGGTGGTCCACTTCTAATGTTCACGTGTCAGCACTCAACTGGTCTTCGGCTACACAGTCCAATACGCAACAAGCTGTGATGCACTGTGTGCTCTGCACCTTTGTGTCAGAACCAGCATGGCCTTCATCAACATCTACTTTGAGGACAACATGTTCACTTGCTGCCTAAGTTATCCCACATGCTGACAGATGCCATGATAACATGATGATCAGTGTTATTCACTTCACCCGTCAGTGGTTATAATGTTATGGCTGATTGGTGTATGTTGTTGTCTTTTAGAATCAACCGATGTTTGATTGTAATGCATGACCCAGTCAGATGTTTTTATTATTTTGTGCACATTGGGCGAAATATCAGAGATATCTCCCTTTGTGTATGCATATTAATATAAAGTTTATACAGCACTGATATTCAAACAAAACATTTTCACCCACGCCTTCCACTGACGCTGCTTCTCTGCAGCTGCACTCGTTCACCTCCCAATGATGACTCTCATTCTTTTGAATTTGTTGAATACAGCTCAAATTCGGTGTTTTGTAGCTGTCATTTACTTTTGAGAGCTGGAGGTTTACGAGCGTCTTTACCATCAGCAGTAGTGTTTTTTTTGTCCATTCAGCTGCTGATATGCTGACTGAAAAGAAGAATGGGGCTGAGAGCAAATATCCACAAACAGTTTCACTGAGGTGATTAGACTGTTGGTATTTTGGTCCCTTTTGCCAGTGTGTTGTTTACTGCTGTGCATCTACAGTGTTCTCTCAGAGGTGTACTGATAGTGTGGTGGATCGCAGTGTCTGTGGCTGGAGGAACAACAGATGTGGCTACTTGTTCTGCCAGCTGTAGTGAAATAATCAGATGTGATGGCAAAAGCCTCGGCATACAGTACATCCTGGAGCTTTAAACTGGGCCTCTGTGCTGTTTCTGCGGCATCACATACTGCATGCCGAACAATTGATTTAATACAATCGTTCATCTCAAGTTTAAAGCCACCATAGCCTGATAGCTCCCCAACAAATTAAAAAACAGTCACTATAGGGAGTGTGGCCTCATGGCTAGTGACAGCTGAAAGCTGAATGCTGCCACTATACATCACCTGCCTCCAAAATCAGCCAATAGCAAAATTCAAACGCAATAGCCAAGTTTCAGCCAGTAGATTGAAGTAGCTGTGCATATTTCTGACACAATATGTAGAATTTAAAGACTAAACTGTCTAAGATGTGGACCTGAATTGATCAACAACACCGGTTTTCATCAAAAAAAAAAAAAAAGATAGTGGTTTAAGGGTTCAGTTGCATCAATGGTGTGACCTTTTTGTGTGGAGTTTGCATGTTCTGCGTGGGTTTTCTCCGGATTCTGTCCAGGGTGTACCCCACTTGTCGCCCAAGATCAGCTGGGATAGGCTTCAGCCCCACCGCGACCCTAGTGAGGATATGCAATTACAGATAATGTATGTATGCCTTTTGTCTTGCAGCCCATTATATACCTACAGTATTTGCCTTGAAGGGATATGTATATTTTTCAGGTCTATTGTAATACAATACTATAGTTATCAATGCTATTACTATACCAACTTACGAGATGGGAGTTCCCAGACTTTGTTCTGTTCATTGATGCATTCTAAAGTTCAGCTGAAGCTACTATGCATGAGCAGTCAGAAATAGACAAATCAAGCAGATATCTTCTAGTACAAAATTACGTCTTTGTCTTTCCTGGAAAATGTTTCCTTGCTGAGGCATGCCAGAGAGATACTTCCCGGTAGTCCCATGTAGTTTATTATGGGTACACAAAATCTGAAATAAACCCACACACTTCCTAACGTGAGCTCCAATTACTGCTTTTGAGTGATCTGCAATGTGCTCATCAGCACGGCCTTTATGAACACATGCACAGACACCATATATAGCTGAAAAAAGATCCATGTGCATATCTGCTGTCCACCCTGCTGTCTGCAGCTGTCCAGTTTGAAGTTTGAAGTTTGATTTCTTTGTCAGGGTTCTGTTCAGCTACAATAACAACAGTGGATGTCTCACCTCTGCTGCTGCAGACCGGTTGAGTAGTAAGAGTGAAGATAAATCCACTTTTTACTCCCTGAAGTTTAAAAATCTTGAAACTTCCACCAGATCAGAGCAGAATCCAGCATGACTCTGGGTGTTTATTCCTTAAGATACTCTGGCTCTGCCCCTGGGTCTCTCATCTATAGCTCCGGCCAGGCACCCTAGCCTCAGCATCAGCTTTGTCCCTGTGTGCCGCCCAATTCTCTACTTCTACATCCTCATGTTAGCCTGACTCCTTTAAACCTGCAATAACTAATTTGGATATTTGGGGACAGAAGAAGCACTCACACATCATCACTGGCTGATATGGTGAACACGTGAGGAAAGCCTGTTTATTTACACATCCAGCAGTTCCATTAGCAACATTAATGGGGAGTCATGCTTCTGGCCACCTGGCAAATGTAAGCTCAGTATTCACTTTTTTTTTTTAGCTCCGCTTTTGAGGGGAACCCTAAGGGATCTGTCTCTTTGTTTGCTAAACTCCCTATATTCACCTGCTTGCTGGTTGGTGCTGAGCAGTTAGTATACAGTGGCTTTTTTAGAGCTTTTTTTGCCAAAAAATACAGCTTGTTACTGTCAAATGACATTAGTTCTGAACTGTAGAGATGAACAATGAGCTGAAACTCGCTGTAAAGTTCGAGGAAAGCTGCAGATTTAAGTAAAGATTCTCTGTAGATTCATCACTAAGAGTGACCCCTTTCATATTGTCATTATGTTTCACTTTGCCATTTGATACATTCTTTAAAAATATCAATTATAGCCCCTTCAAGACAGCAAAAGCCTCATTTAAGATTTCACAGAACGTTCAAATGTGCTTTTACATGGAACAAGGGCTTTGAGTTTTGTACCCTGTTCTATACAGTGTAGTCATTTTAGCAAAGGATGTCTTTATGGCTTGGAGCAGAGCAGCAATGATTATAGCAACCAATAACCCGCTCGCCATACATAAGGCATGAGACTAAGATAAACTCGAAAACAACATCAACAACACCAAGAAGGCCCTGCTTTTTCTTATCTCTCCCAAGGTTTCTTCCTTTTCATATGTTTTCTCTGATTATCTTTATACTTTTATAGTCTTTGCTTGCTTTAGGGTGGGTTTCATACTTACTGCTTTGTTAAAGGGCCTTATGTGAAGGAGACTCCTATGGCAAAGGTGTTGATTTATAGTTGAGAATCTGATTTTTCTTCTTCTATATCAAAGCAGTAGGAGGATGTATTTACTCAAGTATTGTATTGTATTATCTTCTTTTTCTTTTTACTTGTAATGGAGTGTTTTTTATGTTGTGTTGGTAGTTTTAGCTCTGTAAATGAGCTAAATATTTCTTCCAAAACAGTCCCTTATACATGGCTACTAATATTTCATAAATTAACAGTTTATTTAAAAATGAACTGTTAAAATAATAAAACAATAAGCCATGTTGTGGTCCTCAGTGTAGAGAGTCGGCCTGCATGGGATTAAAAGGGTACAGATCTATCAGGGTTTACCTCACTGCATTTTAAATTACTGTGGAAACCGTGTGCTTCCTGCTGCTTGTACCTTTTGAAAGTAAAGGACTGGTAATTTATAAACAGTGAGAGCTGCAGTGCTGCTGAGCATAGCGCTGACAAATTACATGTTAATATCCTGCTTAAATATCACAACACAAGTGGTGCAGCATTCTTTTTCAAGTCTTATTACACTCTATTTGCACTTCACTTTGGGCTGGATAGATACCTTGTTATGGAGCGGTGGCATTGTAAGAGGAAGTCCAATCATCACCTAAGGGTGTTGCTCAAGGCTTTGTGATTTGTTTATGCATGTTTACAGAACTCATAAATTCCCAATCATCCTCTCCATCTCCGTGAAGCAGGTGTTGAAATTTGGACAAGCTCGGTCAATAGATGGAAATGGCAAAGATGACTAAGCCTCTTAAGTTTTGTGCCAGAGAGGAAAAATATTTTTTCATCTGAGTGACAATTTTGATAATCTGCACTGGACTGAGAGCAAGAAATGAGTACATGAAATTCTACAGGATATTTATTTCTGCTCCGCGGTCAAATAAAACCCTCAGGCAGACGGAAAAGACACCGCATTCATGGATTGTAAAGAATATAGAGCAGAACATTATTTTCAATGTGGGCATGTTGATCACTGATATCATAAAAGTCCTGATGAGTCTTTTATTGTCTGCCCTGCTCTTACCACATCTGTTTAATCCTGAACGTTATTGCCCTTATGGGGCATTAAGATCTTTAAAAATTCCTTATTTCAGTGACCATCTGCTTTTATGAGGCCATTGTACCTCCTAGATAGCAAACTTTTCCATTTGTCCTTATTACCTTCCATAAAACTCAAATATTTAAGAGGTGTTATAAAAGTTCCATTGCCATTTGAGGACTTCTGATATCTATTTGGCATTAACAGCGTGCATGATGCAGTAGCTCATGTGCACACAGAGCCACTTAACTTCACAGGGAAATTCTCTGTACAATATAACATTCATTTTATAACCCTAATAATGGATTTCTGTGAATTGGAGGTAGGTGTCATTTTGGTCATCAGCATAAAGAGACGTGCAGTGCCATATGCTGGCACTTGTTTGTATGTAAATGTGTTCAAAATGTTAGAGGAATGCTGTTTATGTACAGTTTGCTCTGGATGTGTGGCTATCAAGGTGAAGCTGGTGCATGAAGTAGATTTTACAGCTACAACAACAACAGTGCTGGAAACAATGAAGCTAAACATGCAGCGGTCAATGTTCATTCAGCTACTAATAGATATTAACTTTGTTTTTCTCAGCTTGCACCATTTGAAATGCGATTATTTAAATTCCTCAATGACTCTGATATCACCACCAGCTGCAATCAAACTGTGCCTGTGGCATAATGTTCTTACTGAGAGAACTGTTGGAAAAATTAAAATAAAATAAATAAATTCATGTATTGACGTTGACCCCTGTGGTTTTAGCACACTGTCTGTTCCTCCTTCACACTGAGCTCCTTTTGTGCAGGGATCTTGGGGCTCTGTGCCATTTAAAGAGCGCGTGTTGTAATTTCCCCAAGCAACGTGCATTGTAAGAAACTTGAATGAATAAACAGACACCGTTTAACAAAGTGCACCTCTTAAACTGTTGTGTCAGTGTTGAAGACACTGAATGGGTACTTAAATCTGAAGCAATGGAAGAGCAATCAAATGAAGAACTCAGAGTATAAAACATGTAATATTTGATTCATGTGGACACGCTGATATCAACTCTGTCTCTAACTCCCAGCTGCACTATTCCCATTCCAGGAAGTTGAGGTGGGCATTTTGATCCACACAGCACCACACTAACACTGGAGGCTATCATTCACCCAGTGTGTTGATAGCTTTAGGCTAAGACTTTTGTAGCTTCAGTTAAATATTGAAAAAAAAAAAAAACGTTTCCTGCTTCTTACAACCATATCCCAGTGCTTCAAGTTATGTTAACTAAACATAACTATAAAAATATATTAATTATGCTTTAGTTAGTGATCCAGCACAGCGTTCACTTTATCCTTTTGCGACACATTTTGCAAATATGTTTAATCAGAACCTTTCCTTTGATTCAGTTTGATTCAGTTTTATTTATATAGAGCCAAATCACAGCATATATTTATAATATTATTTACAATGACTCAACAGTTCTCACCATGAGCAAGTACCTGATGACAGAAAATCTTCCTTTTAAGAGGCAGAAACCTTGAGCAGACTCCAGCTCCTGGTGGGTGTTTATCTGCCGCGACCACTTGACAAAAAACAGTACAGAAATCCAAACGTTTCAAGTGTGGACATAGTGTTGTTGTTCATGTGAGACAACATTTCTCATAGTAAGGAACAGATTGAGAAAACTGTTTTTCTGGGCCTTAACTCATTTGAATGTTGTAGAAGCAACATACAACTTAGATGAAATAGTTGATTGCATTCTATTAGCTGAAAGCTGAAAAGATGCTTTTAAAACTAAAAGCCAAATTGTTACCTTCTCACTATAAACACAAGTAAATTAAATATAATATGTGTCCCCATCGGAGCAATAAACATAAGCATCTACACTCAGGCAGTGTCTGTTATACAATCTACTTTGTTTCTGATGTAAATTTTCCTTTATTTCCTCAAAATACAGTTTGCTTCATCACACACTCTTTCTTTTATGTTTTCTTACTTTGGGTTTATGAATAGGTAATTAATCTGTCTCTGCATAAGAACCCAGAGTCCCAACATCTCAATATACCAGTCTAAGTACAAATTCATGACACAAAATGGCCATTACCCGCCGACCAACTGCCAGACCGCATTAATTATCGCTGCCACCTTGCTCAAACGGCTCTGTCTGGTTAATTCCATAGTGTCTTTCTGGCACAAGTCAATACAAATTCAAGGCTCAGGGCTTCCTAGTAATTGGAACAAACATGGCAGTAGTGATGTTTGGAGCTAAATCTTTGCCAGAGGCACTTTTGACTGCTGTTGTATTATCCTCTTTGTCACAGCTCTCAGTAAAGGTACACAGTTCTAGATACAGATAGCAAACCATGTAATCCTGATTATTATAATCCTTTATGAAAATAGCTTTATTACAACCTGTCTGCGAAAAAAAAAAAGTTTTGTGAGTCAATTACTTTATCTGATTCTGAATTTGTGCACAAATAAAGTGACTTTCCGACATACATGTCTTGATTTAGTGCACACATGGAATGTGAATATTCACTTATTTACACAGGGTAGAGAGATCTTGATGGAATATTTAATGGAATGTTGCAGAGTTAATATCCTTCTTGCCATATTAACTCTGGCTTATTGTACCCAACAGATGTTCGTTTGAAACATGGCCCTCTTGTTGATTTTACACATTAAACTGCATATGTTCCATTGTCTTGCCTCAAGTATTTTCTGTCCTTTTGAGCTTTAAAGTGAACAGCCTGCTTTGAAGTAGCGGACTCTCCCAGATCCTCTCTGCACTCGGCAAAGAGCCAGAAGGACTTTTGTTTCCTCAGTGACAACTTGAAGGCAGGTATCGCCTTCTAGCCTACTAACCGCAGGCTTGCTTTGTTTCTCACTCAGCCAACCATGAACAGCGTGTATGGTCTACCTCCTTCATCTCCCGAGCTGCTGAACTCCTCTATCCATAACATTTTGATGAAGGTGCTCTCAGAAAAAAAATACATTTTTGCATCCTGACAGCCCACTGTTTTTATTGTTGTTGTCTTTTTTTCACACCACTGGAAAAAAAAAAGCGCACATCAGTTAGATCTGACATTGATTTCAGATTTTGAATGAAAATAATTGGCTCTTGCCGTCTTGTTGCTTTTATCCTCCACACATTCAAAACGGCCAATTTCACACACTCCAGGGTAAAAAAAGGGAAAACTGACACTGTGTGTTTAAATGAACACTGTCTTTATTTATCACCATAGTAATTATACATGTGAACTCACAATTGAAAGACAGATGGTGTAACTGCCAATAATTAACAAACATGCTCAGCTGCAGCTCATGACTGATATGTCAAAGGCAGCAGGAGAATACTAACGGATCTAAAACAGCGTCAGCAGCCTGAGGCTACTTACATTATGTTATGTTACTACTACAACTATAATTACTACAACTACTGCTACAACTACAACTACTGCTACAACTATAGTTACTACAACTACTGTTACAACTATAACTACTACAACTACTGTTACAACTATAACTAATACAACTACTGCTACAACTATAATTACTACAACTACTGCTACAACTACAGCTACAACTACAACTACTGCTACAACTATAACTAATACAACTACAGCTACAACTATAATTACTACAACTACTGCTACAACTACAACTACAGCTACAACTACAACTACTGCTACAACTATAATTACTACAACTACTGTTACAACTATAACTACTACAAGTACTGTTACCACTACTGCTACAACTATAATTACTACAACTACTGTTACAACTACAACTACTGCTACAACTATAATTACCACAACTACTGTTACAACTACAACTACTGCTACAACTATAATTACTACAACTACTGCTACAACTATAACTACTACAAGTACTGCTACAACTACTCCTACAGCTACTGCTACAACTAACTACTACAACTACCGCTACAGCTACTACTACAACTACTGCTACAACTATAACTACTACAGCTACTGCTACAGCTACTACTACAACTACTGCTACAACTATAACTGCTACAGCTACTAATACAACTACTGCTACAACTATAACTACTACAGCTACTGCTACAGCTACTACTACAACTACTGCTACAACTATAACTACTACAGGTACTGCTACAACTACTGCTACAACTACTTCTACAACTACTGCTACAGCTATAACTACTACAAGTACTACTACAACTACTGCTACAACTACTAGTACAACTATAACTACTACAACTACTGTTATAACAACTACTACAACTATAAATACTACAAGTACTGCTACAACTATTACTACAACTGTAACTACTACAACTACTGCTATAACTACTGTAGTACTACAACCACTACAGCTAATGCTACAATTACTACAACTGCTACTGCAACTACTACAACAATTACTGCTACAACTACTATGACTACTAATATTACTGCTACAACTACTACAACTACTTCTAAATAAAATCATAACAAGCAGATAAATAGACATGATAAATATGTTTGTTGCTGTTCCATTAAGGAAATCAAAAAAAAAAAAAAAAAAAGAAAAAGTAATAATGGATTTCAAACAAACCCAAATAATGAATTTGAAATACAATTTATTTATTTATATGCCTGGAGCATGGACTCGGTGGTTGCCACTTTGTATTAAAATGGTCTGCTTATAAGAACAGTGTGATGATAATGAACCATTTAATAGTCTGGTCCTTTTTTGAAATAAACAAAGTGGCTGAAGTGGTGCTGTGTGCATGAATTCAGTAAACACTTGATTTGGCTTTTACCTCATGTAAAACAGTTAATTCAAAGTCGACAGGAACAAAACAAAACTTATCAAAACAGTCTTAGTGAGTCTTTCCACTGTTACAACAATCAACTCCTGTTTGGTCGAGGAGTTTATGTGAAAAATATTCTGGCTCAGGCGTGTTGTTGCTGCCTCTCTGATGCCGACCTCCCTCTCGCTCCTCTTCCACTTGAAGCCTCTCCTGTCCCCAGAATCAGAAAATATCGCTGAACCATTCAGTCTCTACATGCTGTTTTCCCCCGCTGGCCTCTATGTGCTCCTTAGACTGTTGAACAAGAGTCTGTCGCTAAACTTACTGTGTCTTCTAAAGCTGACCATTAAATGAGCAATATAAAATGACAGAGAAAGAAATTCTACACATAATGTGTGCGATAACTTTGTTAGTGCTAAAATTTATTTATTCCTGTAACTCACAACACTGCAATTGCAAATGGTGTGTGTTATGTTTTCAGCTATATGGTAAACATAGTGGTACATTTAGCAAATTAATAGCCAGATATTTGTCTCAGGAGGTGGTGGAGACCAAAAACAGAGCTCCATGAGCCACAACAATTCAGGCATGTTCTGCAGTGTTCATCAGTGTTCAGTGCAAACTTCATTTTGGTCTTCTGTGCAACGTCTAGCATTTCTGTAGTGCTGTTTGAGTTTGGTTGTGTTTTCTAACGTGCAGCATATGTGATGTCAAATTGGTAAGGGTGATTTCTTCACTAGTTTTGTCCGGATATGTTCTCTTGCAGTGAGTTGCAGTGCAGTCAAATTCATGCCTAATTGTCAACCGTTGTCCCTCGTCACAGCCCTAATGAAAGGGACACAGATGCACCACAGACCGAAGTATCAGAAACAGAAAGCATCAAATCCTTCACAGGAGCTTGCGTCTGTGTTTTGTGCTTGGTCACGGTGTTACAGTACACTGGATCGAGGACGTCTAGAAAAGAGTCATGCTAATCAGAGTAATTTACTTTGACATACCAATCCTGCTTTATCCTGAAGTCAGAGAATGAGGCAAAGAGGGCCCTTAGATTTCTTTGTTCCAGACGTGAAGGGTTTGCACTCACAGACAAATATAGTTGAATGAGATAAAGATAAGAGCCAGGAATAAAATGATTGAAAATTTCAATCTAGGGCTGAACAGTGCGAGCAGAGATGAGATGCAAACCAAGCATCCCTTTGGGGAAAAAGGATATGGATTACAAGATCCTGCTGCTGGTCCACAGAGGAACAGGCAATCACTCAGCTGTTTGATATCCTGTTGTAGTTTGTGCTTGACGCTACTGTATGCTTTTGACTCACCCCGCAGAACATACGATGACTGTAATCAGTGCTTCTTATCTGTGACACCTTTTAAGGAGCAGACCCTACTTTTTTGTTGTTGCAACCCCAGGAGAGTCTTTCTGTTGCATTGCCAGCCCTGCAGCACGTTACAAGAGATTGTATGTGTTTCAGGTTATGGATCCCAGTGGCATAATAATGCCTGTATGTGTCTGAATGTGCATGAATACCAATGATATTTTATATGTTCTTCCACATTAAACTGCACTGAATTCATGTATGTCTGTGCTTTTCATGATATGAAACAGTTTTTGGTGCGGTTTTTTAATACAGATGTGTGGCTGTACACATTTTTATTGTGTGGAGCTGGGCACAGATGGCTCTGATGTAATCTCTTCAGTCTGCTATTAATCACATAGTGTACAGAAAGGAGGAAAAAGACAGCAGTAAAGGTCATGATGAGGTGGATTTTGTTGTATTTATTACATAGGATGGCGTCTCATGATAACTATAAACAATCTATGAGATCATCAAAAGATAAGTCTGACTAGGAGCAGTAATCTTATTTTTACTATTGATTTTTTTACATTCATTACATTTTCCTTTTTTTCTTTGAACAGGTATACGCTTAGCGATTGATAGTAGCCCCAGACCCAACAAGAACTATCTTCACTCCAGTTCTTACACATACAATCTCATCTCATCCGGCATGTCCAGGGATTAAAAGGAGCTTCAGGCAGCGGATCATAGCTCCAGTATGCACGGTTCAGGGGCAGTTTAGTCCCAACACATCAACTTCCAGCCGCAGGGGCCTACTGCAGCAAGCAAACAGGACCTTCACTTTCCACACTCACATTTTTGGTCTATCAGTATGTTGAGTTGCACACAAGAAGGAAGAATTATTCATAGAAATCGCATTATGGCAGGAAAGCCTGAGAAGTCGTTGGCGTGCACTGCAGTAACCTGGTGTAATACAACATGCAGCTGGTCAGCTGCCTCCAGTCTCTTACTAACAAATGAGCAGAATTGAATTTATGAGATACGTCGACTTTATTTTAGTTGAAGAAAGAGCACAACACATGCAGCATGATGCTTCAGTTTAAAGTTATTTTAGTGTCTTAGTAATTTCATTTACTTTTTTAACTTGGACAGTGCTCATTAATCAACACTATGATGTTAAAGTGCCAAAGTTAACTAAGATTGACTGTCTAAATATTACTTGTACTTGCACACTAGCACATTTTCATTTAACATTCGATTCAACATTCAGTGCTCACTGATTTCTTACACATTCCTTTCTTATTTAGCAATATCACTTTTTTAAAAATGTCACAATACCTCCAAACTGCCAGGAACATCACCAGGCCGTGTGGCAGTGATGTTACAGAAATGTTTAAAGAAAAACCCTAGAATAAGGAAGACTGGAAAAGTATCAAAGTTTAAATTGAATTTATTATTCTTGTACAAGAAGGAGCATTTAACAGTGCAACACACAAGAGGGGTTACAGAGAAAAGGCTCCCTAAGGAGCTCTAACAGTTGGTTTTTATACATTTTAAAAAAAGAAAGAGCTGTCTCAGACATCTCCCCACTGATAGGGTCCTTTTTTGGTTTTCTGCTCAGTAATGAACATTATGTTTCTTGTCCAAATGACACTTCCCAGGCCTGTCTCTCACGTCCCTGTTTCTCCTGTCCTTGAACTATTGGTTTATAATTATCTCTCCCTGCCAGCCTCAGTAAAACACAGGCCAAATAAGGAAGCGCATGAGACATGCAAAAAACAGGAAACACACACACACACTATATGAGTTAAAACATCTGAACCCCAGTATAATCCTAATTTTTATAACAGGTGCAGGTCACACAACCCTTCAAGCCGCATTCAAACCAGATCCGGCGCTACGACGTAAACGCTAGTTTTTCCATTCAGTTGAATGGGGGTAGTCATTTTGGCTGCGGTGATGTGGGTCACGTTGCCAATCAGACGATCAGATCCGGCAAACCTCCACAGTCAGCCTGAAATGTCTCTGAAACTGACATGAAATCATGGACTAAACTCTGATTACCGGTTGTGTTTTGACTTTGTTTATTTCATGTACCAGCTTCTTAATCGAAATGTCTGGCTCACAATTTATGCTGAAAAACAGAGACACAAAGAAGTTTTATTTGCTTTATGTCCGATGGTTTGGCAGAGAGAGAGAGAGCTTTGTTTAAGAGACATAGACCGTGATCGAGCACTGGCCTTGATAAACCTGGTTAATCAGTGAAGTAAAAAAAAATATTTTTCTCTGATTCTTAGCGGTTATGTTCAACACAACAAGATACACCCCCAGCAGCCTCCATCACCCCTCCACCCCCACACATGGCTGCACAACCTTTCGCAGTGCAGTGCCTGATCGTGTCTGGATGCGGCCTTACAAGAGAAATGTCTGTAAAACAATGGAGAAAATTTGAATAAGCATCACTCCAGAATTAGTTTTTATATTTTGCGGGCAATAAAAAAGTCAAAGACTTGTGAATTAGTTTGTACTTTTGAATCCACATTGTGGTCTGTAAGCTGTACTGCTGTTGCTCTTTTGACCAGAACGTGAACTGTTTTGTCACCTTTTTTATTTTCAGATTTTTGCACATGGAATTGATTGTGATGTTGAAATGAAGTGTAAAGAAAGGAAATGACACGCGTCAAACTCAATGGAGAAAATTAACATCACAGATTCTGTTTTTTTTTTTTTCAAACAAATGCATTTTATAAATACAACAATGAGCATCTGCATCTATCTAAATGACCAAAGTGCTGTTACTGTGGACAGGTTTGAAATGTTCGCTTTAATGTTTCATTTGATGCGGCTGCCAGATGAAAGACAGCAGCTGCAGCAGTGACGACGAGGACAAAGGCCACATAAAGAGAAGAAAGAGCCTAATGAGAAAAATAGTGCTGATAACAGACACACTGCTGGTAAAAAGTGAAAAAGGACACCTTTATTTTTCCAAAACTAATCACATTACGGAGCTCCAATTTGCAGGAATTTAACATCAAAATTACATCTCAAGGACTCAGACATCCAGACTAAATTTGAATTCTGCCACCCACCTTTTCTTTTAAATAAATTAGACACCCTGGCTTCCTGCACTTTACTTATTCATACTCTTTTTTTTCGTCTTCTTTTTCTGACCTTGCGTTGCTTTGTGTTGGCTGCTACGAAAACAGCCACTGCACATTTTAGCCACTTTTTAATTTTTTTGCGTCTGTAATCCAGATGTGTTAACTCAAAGAGACTTCTGTCTGAAGCCTCATTCGTATGTGCCGTTTGCATTTTGTCAGAACTGCTGCAAACACACACACACATGCGCACACACACAGCATATACAAAGAGCTCAGTAGGTCTTTCAGCAATGAGTGACTTCACCTTGATCTACTAGTTTGATTAAATGATATGCTGAAGATTGAGATGTGAGCGAATTGCGCTCTCTCACTAGCCACCATGGTCAGAGTCATTCCAGCTGACAGACTGTACTGAAACTAAAGAGTTAGGAGTCCTTGAGGTGAGCTGAAGCCTATTAACGGGCAATAACAACAATGGACTGCTTTAAAACAAGAAATTAATGCCACATATTGAAACGTTAAGGCACAATTCATGAATGAGCACTGCACTAAAAATATAGTTTAATAGCTTCATTTCTAAGAGAGAGACCATGAAGGGCTTGATGCATAGTTTTTATAAAGCATGTATGTGATATGCAGCAGCACTGCTGCAGAGACAGGCGTCCATGTGTGCATGTGTAGGTGAGTCATGTTTCAGATCCCACTTTAACCTCAGGGTTACTTTGCCTACAAATGAATTGTGCCGTCACCTCTGTGTTAGGTTCAGAATATTGATCATTTTTTAACACCGGCCCCTGAGAGATGAAGCGATGATAGATCGAACTAAGTTTGCTTTTTGCGACACATCACTGGTGTTTTTCCTCAGTGGTGGGAGGATTGATCTTTTCCTTTACTTGGAAAAGTACCAACTCTGCCTTCTTCTACTCTAAATACGCCATTAAATCCACAACTCCTACATTTAAAGTACTGTTAACGTAAAAGTGCTGAAGTATTACCAACAGAATATACTTTTAATAAGTAACTTTAGTATTAAATGGTATACGACAGCCTTAGATTGCTCACAGTGCTCTGTGGGTTCAGGGTTGACAGCTAATCAACAATATAAACTCAATAATCAATAGTCAATAGTGCTTTCCGTCTTGTATTAATCCAGAGTTGTAACCGAGAGGCTGGATCATTGTCTTGCTTTAAAATGATGTGCTCCTCTGAGGACACACACACACACCCACACACACACACACACACACACTCTGGACTGTTCCCCACAGAGGTTGTTGTCAGTTTTGTCAGTCACAGAACACGGCCCATACAGACAGAGAGATGACGTTAAACACAAGTTAAACACGAGTTTACCTGATTGCTGTTCCCACTGTTCACTCTCATGGTGTTTTTTTTTTTTTGTGTGTGTGTTATTTTTGCCCAGTGGGATAGTTTTGCTCTCGATGAAGTTGTAAACATCGACACGAGGGGTAGCCTGGCACCCTTGTGTAATTTGCAGGGCCCTACACAAATTGCGTACTGACAGTGTATAGCTGCCCAGCTCTGCTCGAGCCCCTGCCCAATTTAACCCCTGTTGCATCTGTGTAAGCAGTATTTCACTGTTGTAGCTGCTCAAGGTGGAGCTTGTTTAAACTCCCTTTTGTACAGTAAGGTAGTTCAGTCAAATGGTTCTCAATTTGGAGGTCGGGCCCCCTCTAAACGGTCATAGGATACATTTGAGAGGTCGTGAGATGATTAATGGGAGAGGTAACTAATTTCTTCCATGAAATCTGTACTAGTTTTTTCTAATATTTGCTTGAAATATTGAAGAGTTCTAACTTTCTGGGCCTCAAGGATTTGAAACCATTGGAAAAAGTTTAGAGGGGAAATGTCTCTCTTGGGGGAACAACTCCTAAACAAAGACAAGAAACGTGACAAAAACAAGATACTGGTTTAATTTTACATTAACACCTCAAGTTACTTCCTATGATTGTTTTTTTTCTTGGATTGTGCATTAACCTGACTGATGGATGCATGAAAATACTCACAGACCCATCTGTCTTTTGTTCACAGCTACACCCTCCGCGTAGTGGGCAATGGGATCAAGGCTCAGAGTATCAACCCCGAAGTCAAAGTGAAGGGAGCGGACCCTGTGATAAATCAGATCATTGACAAACTGAAGCACATCAATCAGGTGAGCCTCTCTCGTCTCTACGTATTTACTACATCTTTTACAGCTCTCGCTCCACTTTAAGTCCATATTTCTGTCAAACATATGGTTACTGTCTCCTTAGGCAATCTGCTAATTCTCATTGTTTTATGCAACATTAAGAATCTCTCGTTAGCTTTGGTTCTTTAAGGTGCAAAGAAACGGCTTTGTTGCTCACAGAGCTGAAGCCCCTTACTCTTTTCGTTTATATCATCCTTCCTATTACCAGTAAGTATAGGCTGGAAAACTAGTCTAAAATGCAAAATCATCTCCAGGCAATGAAAAAAAAAAAAAAAAATCAATCATTACGCATTTAGAAACCCATTTGATCTGGTTTGCGTGTCTTCATATTTACAAAATTATTTTTCTCCTTTTTGTCAAAATCAATGTAGCTTTTCTATCACCCAGCCTGCTTTTATGCACGTTTTGTGCTGCTGTGGCTCCTTTCAGTGCTGTTTATCTCTCAGGATGATGAGATTAGGGCAGTTTACGGGAGCACTTTCTCTTCTGTAGCTTCAATAACAGCCGCTGTAGCCGTCTCTGGTTTGTTGCTCTGCAGCAGCAGCAGCAGCGGCGGCTGCAGCAGCAGCAGCTTCACTTGTCTGTTGCTTTGGTTTCCCAAGTGGCAGGCTGAAGGCCAGGTCATCTCTCTTGACCTCGTGCTGGCACCCCCTGCCTGACTAATTCACACCATCTGTGGGATGTCAGAACACATAAATCTATATCATAACTATTTGTGAGCTCCTGATCTGCCTCATTGCCATTCACCGCGCGTACGTCTTCCTCTCTCTGCGTGTTTTTTGCCACTTGCATCATAAATCGCTTCTTTGTATTCTCTTGTGGTTCCTTGAATTTTTTCATCATCCGGGAATACTCAGAAATTGTTTATCCGCTGCACATGATTGACTGTAAATACTACGAAGAAGATCACGATCGTCCGCTCAGCCCGGATTATGCAATCGTTTATAATCTGCTGAAATCAAGGACTTCACTGAGTGTGACTTTAAACCCTCTATTCTTTCACCCAGTGTCTTTTGCACATCCTCACCTCCACCCATCTCCTTTTTCTGCTAACTGTTCATTTTCATCCACATCATTAGCTTGCCACCTGTTCCTCTTGTCCTTGCATACCCAGCCTTTGGTTACCCCTGATTTAAAAACCGATCAATAATCAGTGATCCACTCATTTATTCTCAGTAGTAAATGTATGTCTCCATCAATTTGAGACTTTGAGATTTAACTTCATTATCATCATCAGCAGCCAGACACCATAGAGACAGCTTTTGTACATTTGACTTTGTACAAATGTCCTTTTGACCTGCAATAACTGAGTTTTTAGCCACTTCAGGGAAGCAGAAGCAAGACTTAAGCAGTGACGTGTCATTATATGGCAGACTTCACACATTCAGCACTTGAGGACGTTTCAGCCTGTTTGGCAAACAAGCCCAGTATTTACTCTTCCTTAAAGTTTTGTTATTAGTCTCCACCAATTCCAGAGGGAAATATCTTCCTCTTTAGCTGCTAAATGCTTCACTATCGCTGATGAGAGTGGCGAGTGAGTCAAAATGGTCAACAAAAACAATGAGCTGAAAAGTGCCAAAACGCTCCACTGAACTGTAGAGTCGATATTTCTCTGTGGATTCATCACAAAGGAGAGACCACCTTCACCGCCAAATTCCACCGGGCACGAATGTGACGTGTTCCGTGTTCGTGGCCCGTTTCAGAAGCGGGTCCCGGCTTGGCTCCCTGGGGAATATGCGGCTGGTCTATTTTGGACGGACACTGCGTCACTCTGCACAGAGCAGCTCGAGCTGACAGAAACGACATACACAGCACTGGTTGAATTCCAAAATAAAACACCCAGTGCAAACTGCCGGTCGTAAAAACAGCCAAAAGGGAAACAATTTAATAATGTAGCATATCTACAATAATATATATCATTTTCCAAGCATATTTAGAAGGTAAGCCAAGGTAAAATGACCAAATCTGAAAGGCTGATGGGCAAAACACTCTTTAGTGCATAGAAAACACTAACTCCTTTAAAGGAGCATTATGTAATAATATGATGGCATCTAGCTATAGTAGACCCACTCGCCTCATCCTCTCCTTCCTTGCGAAAAAGGTCCTATCAGAGCTAGTGTTCAGTTTTTCTGTTCTGGGCTGAGTCTCAACATGATGGACTTAAGCTAATATACAGTATGTGAATATATAGTTATGCATATTATATTTTATTTATGCCATATTCTGGAAATGGAGCCCCCTAAATCTGACACACTGGGCGTTCAATACAATACAATATATTTTTTGAACTGCTTTTGACCTGACATCCCTCCCAGTTTCATTGGCATGTGTTGCGATACATGGAGTAATATTAGATGACAAGCACATATTTAATGGTACTTAATGATTCCTGACATTGTTTACAACAGTAATCATCATAAACACAGCTGATGACAGTATAAGACACACTGTAGCCTTTATTTTAAGTTGTATTTACTTGGTAAAAATGTTATTGATTGGAAGTTTTTTTCTTTCTTTCTTCTTTAATCTTCATTAGGGATGCACCGATTGTGAAATTCTGGGACACAGACACAGAAACAGCAAAGACAATCCGGTGGATTTTCAAAATAAAATACCTTGCGCAAACTGCCCATCGTAAAAACAGACAAAAGCGAAACTAATTAACTACGTAGCAGATTTATACATGTAGAAGCATATTTAAAAGAACATACACCGGGAAATTGGCCAAAACTGAGCAAGTAATCAAAACCTGGCGGGCTAAACGCTCACTTCTTCTTGTTTTCTATTTTCTTTCTTTCTTTTTTATTTTTATTTATGTATTTTTAGTATAACCAAAGCATTTATATGCTCTATAAATACACATGCTTTTTTATTTTTTATGAGACAGTGAGAACTTGTTAGTGGTGTCACAAACAGTGATGAAAAGTGACACTTTGGCACAATATTTGATATATATCTCATTATCAGTTGACTCACCCATCTGAGAGGCAAATCTCTGGTGTGTCGAATCTGACACATAGCAAAGAAGCTGTGACAAAAACAAAACACTCGGTGTGACATTTGATTTTCAGATCCACAACAAAAAAACAATAGTATCTTAAGTACCTCCAGTACTCTTTGTGTTGTTTAAAATCTTTTGAGAATGAACCTGGAACAATTCAAAGACACTGATGACAAAGCAAACGCACAATTTCTGTTCAAATGCTCTGACTGTGGTTTTGTCCAGGAACATTTCTTTCAAGTTTAGTTGGAAATGAAATTTAGGTACTTTATTAATGCATGAATAAGAAAGGAGTGTCTGGGGTGACTGGAATAAAAATCTGCCATTTAACACTGACTCACTCAATTGGCCTTAAAAATCATCCGACTCTAAATTCACTAAAATACATTTACAGAATTTCCTCAACTAAAGCAGCATAAAATGAATCGACAACCTCAACAGATTTTGTAAGCACATGTAACTTGTAACCGACCATGAAGCACAAATTTGAACATGAGTATGATAACATCGTTAGCATCATAAATCGTCAAGGCTGCTGTGCCAATTCACTGAACTTACGGACCGGCATGATGTTTTTTGAAGCTTAACAACTCAAGTGATGCTCACCCACGTTTAGCACTCTTCAGCAGAAACATAGCAAACAAAAGATGGTGTTAATTAGTCCCACAGAATATAAATACTATCCAGATGAAATATCTGTTGTATTGACAGTGTTTCTGTTAATTAAACTCAATAACAATCCATGTCTTCAGTCATGTGCAAAGAGCAGCTCTTGTGAAAAGAAGAGCCCTCACAACTTCGATTTTGTAGTTAAAATCTACTTGTGTTGAAACTCAACATTTGCCCTTCTGCACAAGTGTGATCTTCATGGGCTGTGCACATGCAGACAATAAAAATAAAGATAATGTGCCTGTTCAGAAGGATAAATACTGAACCTTGTCTGTTTTATATGTAGTCATGGTGGTTACTATCAATGAGCTGTGAAATATTCCAAGGTTTTGTTTTGGTTTTCTGGGAATTCAAGATGCAAATAACTAAATTACACCCCATCACTGGGTCAAACTGATTCCCAAGTGGAAGTGCTCTGTTATTCTACGCCTGTACGCCTCCTATCAGTTACAAAATTTACTGAATCATTCACTCCATGTGTGTCTTTCTGCAGTCACATCTGCAGATCAAAAACAGTATTCAAAAGCATTACAGAATTTGTCCTAACTTAGTTTTACAAATGAGATAAAAAAAAGTTTCTGTTTGTATATGTGACCGGGGCAAAGTAATGAGACTAGTAGGCCTCAAGGTTGAACAGCACCACCTGAGGTTTTGACTGTGGGTGGGTAGTTAGAAAATCTGGTTTATTCAGTACATACATGATAAAAGCACAAACAGGCAATAATGCGAGAGAACCTAATTTTAAACGCCAACCTGCCATGGATGCAGGAGAGAAAGATAAAATCAGTCAGCTGGAAAAAAAACACCTCTGTTTGTAGAAAGTAGACATACAAGGGGTTACTTGAATAATACCGGGATATCCACGCACGTAAACACAATGGAATCAAACATTAGCAGCCAAGTTATAAGTGCACACAGATACCACAGACCACCATCGGTGTGCAGTGAATGCGAGAGGGACACCAGCAGTGCACCACCGTGTTTGTCTTGTAGGAATACCAGGAAAAATAGAGGAAAAAAGCTAATAGGGTTGAGGTCAGATTACGCAGGAGAAAAAAACATTAGTAAACCCTCGTCATTGGCTTACATTTCTATGGCCTATCCATTTAGCTGGGTCGAGTATGAATGCATGTACAAAATCAAGGCACAGGTAGCAGTGGCTATGAAAACCCTAAAAGGACAACTATAGTGTACTCAGCTATATTAAATGACTTACAGTTTAGGTTTGGGGACTGGGAAAAGTTAAGGGACTTCTATTCCTGATCCTCTTGAACTCGGACAGTTTCCGGTGGCACCGTCAGTATTTATGGCAGCACTGTTACAAACTGCTGTGCACTGATTTTAGCATCTGATGAGCCTTTCATCATGAATCATATTTTATCGTAGAGCGTTAAAAGAAATCAAAATGCAGAGTCACGTCTCGACACGTCACTTGTGGATTCATGATAAACTGTCATTAACAGCGTTTTAGATGGCAATGACAGGCAGCCTGATTTTTTCATTTTCATTAGGACTTATTATGTGAACTGTTATGCATGGACTTTACTTTCAGTAAAAACACCTCATCAGGCAGGCTGCCTTACTTTATGAAACCCCTGCTGTCATGAGTATAATACTCATGCTGTTGAGCGCAGACTTTCTGAAGCAAGAAATGTTTTAAACAGAGCTAATTAATCAACATGGCATCTATAATGGTTCCTGTAGAACAGTGGCTCCCAGCCTTATTTCCTTGGAGCCTCCCCCTACTTGTATCTAAGAAAAGCAGAGAGCCCAACCACCCCAACCTGCACGCACATAACATGCCAGGTTTCTTGATGTCGTTGCATTTTGCTTGGCTTCATGCTGTCATTAGTTAGCTTCTCGCCGCAGATGACAGATTCTCGCTGAGGCATTTTCTATTCTTCAATGAAACTAAAGTTAAAGTAAGTCTTGAGATATAGTCACAGTTTATTTGGTACTGCTGTGTCACGAGCACTTTATTTTTACCACAATGATGCTCTGACTGCAGGAAAATCGAATATGGGCTAGCAGCGAGCTGACCTGATGAAACAGATTAAGAGTGCAGATCACAGGCCTCATTCAGATCAAATTAAGCCTGCAGCGGTGTCTAAGGGGTGAGAGTTGTTGTTGGATGTGTATTTGTGTTGAACATAGCCCCTATGAAACAATTATCAAACAAATATCAGTAGATTCGTAGTAGGACAGATAGTAGGCTTTCGCAATATTGGCGCTCCTTCGCTCTCATCGACTGTCTATGTCACTCACCCACTGTCCATGAATTCCAAGCGCTCAGTTTCAGTGACATTTCAGGCTGATGATGTTTGATTGTCAGATTGACCAAGACAGCATGATGTCAGGTTGCATTTTAACAGAAGTTGAATATGGCTCAATGCAGTTTTCACCGCAGAGCTGGATTTAATATGAATTTGTCAATAGAGTGAGGACCAAAAAAAAAAGGTTTTAAATATTTTTATACCTCTAAACCTCTGCATTAGTTATGTTTTTGTATAGATTATCCAGTATGTGTGATATTAAGTGTTACTGTTAACTGTGAAAAAGTGCTAATTGAATTGTGCTAATATTACAACCTTGTGCACCCCATGTGATCTTCTGGCCCCAGCTTGGAAACCTCTGTAGAGTCTGTTTTGGAAACTTATGTTCAATTTCAGCAGCACAGACAAAAAATATAATTATAATTAATAAAAAAAAACATAAATAAAATAATACTAATAGTAAAACCTCCATTGTGGGTATTGTGCGACATTATTATCATATGTGTATCTTATCGTGGTGCTTATGCTACATTTTATCACAGCACTCATCACAGATCATTATTAAAGTACACATTATAGGCCATATTATCAGAGTATACCAGTTTCATACTAGAAACAACATAGAGGAAGTAAAATCTTCTAAGTGATGTTCGGTCTGACTGGTGCAGGCCTCTATATTATAGATCTAGTGCTATCCATTTAACAGTCTGTGTGTTCACAGTCCTTGAGTCTAGTTTGCATTATCATCTCATTAGGACCTGAATTGCAAATAGTTCTGATTGGCATCTCATTAGGTGGTGAAGTGCGGCACAAGTGTCAGCCTGTGGGGTCTGACCTGAATTGTCAACATCAATTTTCAACGCCACACATTTTATTCCTCTGCTGTCTTAAAGACGTTGATCACACATGTTTGGAGGCTCACACCACGTTGAACCGAATACACAACAGGGGGTCCCAGGAAGTGGTAATCATGTAATTCACTGACAGTGATGGAAGATGTGAACTGGGGGCTTGAGGTTGGATATGTGG
The DNA here is from genome assembly GCF_000972845.2 of Larimichthys crocea. Classification (NCBI taxonomy): domain Eukaryota; kingdom Metazoa; phylum Chordata; class Actinopteri; family Sciaenidae; genus Larimichthys; species Larimichthys crocea. Next base: position 9,699,387 of record NC_040018.1, read on the forward strand.
GTCACGTTTAGATTTAAATACAGACAGTGTTAAATGATGGGTCTTTGTAATTAAAATGTATTGAATTTATGTGTGTTGGATGAGATGCAAGAGGAGGAAATGTAGTGTGTGTGTGTGTGTGTGTGTGAGTGTGTGTGTGTGTAGGGGGGTTAATGGCAGCTCAATTTATGACCGGAAAAAACAGCAATTACATATACCAGTGCACACACTCATTCAACTGTACACATGAGTGACTGTGTGCACATCTGGGTGTACACTACACAGAATATTACTTCTATAAATCAGTATAGTATTGGTGCACCTCATTAATGTGATGCAACTTACCTTAAAGTACATGTGCATGTGTGCATGAATGGCAGGCTGCCTGTTTGAATGGCTGGAGATAAATAAGGGAAGTGTGTGAAAACTGAAATATGGAAGAAGGCGAAAGGTGAGATTTTATTACCTTTTAAAGACGCTGCTGTTGAGCATTTTTATGAGGATAAGAATGATGCGTGCCTGCAAATGTTGATTTTCATGTTTTTCATCTACATAAGAAATGTTCTTTACCATTTCCATTTATCCGCCCCTGACCTTGACTAACTTAAGTGCGAATGCGTTCCCAGTTTCCACAGAAGCAAATGGAAATGTATCATTACTATTCCGAGCCGAGACTCGAGGAAAACACAAAACAGCAAAGCAGCTATTGACAAATTCATCATGCAATCTGAGCATACAAACTCTAGATTTCATCATCTTGCTCATCAGCAGCTCTTTCCTATGAATTATTTGTTGGCTCCTCTCCTCCTTGCCTGTCCTCTCCTCTTGATGTGGTAAAACCCATCAAGAATCTATAAGTAGGTCCTGTCCCCGTGTCTCTCAATCAAAATCAGGAGAAAGCAGCTCCTCACCCAGTTTGCGGGCTGAATTATTTACCAGTCATTGATGTGGTGGCTGACCAGTAGTTTTGCTTGTGAATTATTCATGTCCCCTCTCCTTTTAGTCCTAAGGATTAACACAGAGAATATATGCACATTTATTTGTTGTGCTCCTAAATGTGCATAAAATATCCTAACATTTGTCTGCTATAGAAGTCCAGTTAAGGAGCAAAGAAAATCTTAGTTATACCCATGGTCTACAGACATATGTAACACACAATATCGACTGTTTCTGACTTACAAATTCAATTTGTTTGATTAATTCATCCTGGCATTCAGCAAGAAATCTATAAAGGAAGATACGTCAGGGCTGTGGAAGCAAGTTGTAATAGGAGACAAACTCCAAAACCTGCAGCATATTATATATTTTCTTTAATCCACACTCATTGTGTCATTCATTACATGCATGAGGTAAGCACAGTAAATAAAAACATTGAAAGACAAATCCAGCTAAGCTGCAGACCAGATAACAACCTTATCTTAAATGATTGCATGTGCTTATCCATGATTAAAATCCAGCATAATCCTCTTAATGTAATTGGTCATAAGTTGTGTTATTCAAGTTGGTGAGAAATGCTCACAGTGAACGTTTTCACAATGTTTATTGTATTTCTGTGCATTTATATGTTAGAATTTTCTAACATATCTGCGCATAACAAAATGGGATGTGGCCAGGACGTGTTTGAGTTAAGAACACTTGGTTAGGATTCAGGAACGTGATGGTCATTGCTAAGAGATGGAAGGACTTCACCACTTTGTTTGTGAGTCGGCCCGAAGACGTACATTTTTAAAAACAGGTCATAAAAATATGCTTCATTATGTCCTGTAACAGCTGGGCACTGTTGTTTTCAGCAAATGTTACTCAAATGGTAATAAATCATGTATTTGTTGGGGACCATTTTCAACCGTGGATTAATACACATTTGTTGCAGTAGTGTGTATTTACAGCAGAAAAACGGTTTGTGCAGAATTGTCTGAAAATAAACTACTGCACTACCCTTGTTCATTTTAGTGAAGGAACAGTGCAAAGCTGTTGCTCATTGATGTGTTTTTAATATATTTTGGACAACAATAGTGGTCTGTTGCATAGAGAAATAAGCTATCAGGCTCACTTCACTGGGATCAGGCCACTGATGGTTTAGGTCATTTCGTGAGATTTGCCGGCAGTCTGGAAAATGTAGAATATCAAATTTTCATAGTCATAGGAGTCAAAGGACAGAGGGGTAATTTGAATCATAGTATTATTCTGAAATTCACATTATACTCTAATTTCTGCTCTGGCCTCTCACTCACTGACCCGCTGCCTCTCTGCTGCTGCTGCTGCTGCTGCACTTGATCTGGATAAACATCCCGCCAGTGCTGCCGCTGCAGCAGTGAAGGAGATGGAAAATGACAGTGTGTGTCTTGGGAGCCCATTCACATCCTGACACTACCCTCCACTGACTGGCAAATATGATCATTGTAAGATCTCTCCTCCACCCTCTATTTACGTATAGAAGAACGTGCTCAAAGAGAATACTAATGAGCTTAAAAATCCACACATCGTCTGATTCAACTCTTAGATCTCTGACGGTGTGATTTTCTTTGCCACATGACATCCTGCGCCTCTTTAGGAAATCCACATCTGCACTGCGTATTTTAATTGGCGGTAAATATGCTTTTACTTGTCACTTACAGGTAATCTGATATTTTGATAGCAGGCCTGCCTATGTCTGTGCTTACTGAACGGTTGTATAGGCAGGATAGATATAGTGATAATACCTTTTACATTTGCACGATACAGGCTAACATGGCTGTTGCCTTATTCCATTACTGTATACGCAGCTAAAGTATATACCTTAATGGCTTGAGGTCATGAATTGGAGTTGACAGCTGAGTGAAAATTTCAAGCATTAGATGGCTGTGAAATCGAATTTTCTACCCGTTTCCTCTGCTGCATGAAATTCTTTCAGAAAAGCTGAAACAATGCTTTTAGTTAATGACTTTATATTGAGGTCAAATGAATGCATATACAGCCAAACATACCTGATTTAGTGTTTAATTACTCGTTTTTGTTTCACTTTCTTCAGTGGCAGATCTCTCTCTTTTATATATATCAAGTTCATCTGTGTTAAATAAACACAACTTCTTCACCCTGACACTATAACCTTGAACAAGAAATGCAGAAAACACAATAGATGGTATATGTGATATCTCAGAAAATACACAGTAAACACAGAACTTTGCCCATCATGGTGTTAGTGTCTGTTTGTGTGTGTGTGTGTGTGTGTGTGTGTGTGTTGCTACTATTCATTATTCTGACTACCTGTGGGAAGAATCTGTCTCTATGAAACGGGTGGTGCATGATTTAATGCTCCGATAGCGTTTTCCAGATGGCAGGAGTGAGAATAGTGTGTGGGTTGGATGACTGGTGTCCTTGATGATGCTTTGGGCTTTCCTTATGCAGCAGGTAATGAAGATATCATAGAGTCGTAGGAGGTCTGTGCCAGTAAATTTTTGATGCTGGCTTTACAGTGTTTTTACTACAGTTTTCATTCCTCTACTGTCACAACTGACAAACCCGTATACTGTGTTGCAGCCTGTCAGACATACAATGTCTATGGTGTGGTGATGAAAGTTGAACTGAGCCTCGGTTCCCATGGCAAATCTTTTTTAGATGCCTCGCAAACTACAGCCTTTGTTGTGATTTCCTGAGGAAGCAGCTGGTATTATGACTGTGTTTGTGATGTATACACTTTAGAAATGTATAAAATATATCAGGTGGGCAGGTCTGTGCTGGGGGTGGAGATCAGAGGTTATCAAAGCTTGCAAACAACAAATAGAGATTCAACGAGAAAGCAAAATAAATGAGGTAAGATTTTATATCAAGATGGCAAGAAGAAACAATTGAAGTGAGTTTGAAAGGAGAGGTATTGTTGTGGCAAGGATGGCAGGAGCCTCAGTCACAAAGACTGCTCAACTAGCTCATGTTTCAGCAGGAATAGTGACTAAAGTGACATCTGAATTTAGATCTATGGGACAGACGTCTGTAAATTGGACTGGACATTACGGTCGACAGCACAAATTTGATAAACATTTTCTTCTCCTGCGTTATTGTGATATGAAAGGAAAAGACCAGCTCAGATGACTGAGAATGTCAAGTCAGTCAACAATCACATGGAGAGGATATTACAGTAGGGCTGCAGTGCATAAACCCTTCATGACAAAGATGAATGCGCATGGAGATATATGTGGTGCAGAAATTATAGGAGCAGGGCCACCGAGAGGTGGTCATGTGAGACATTCTTTCCTATGTTCTTGACAAGTGGGTGAGTGCATGTGTGTCATACACCAAGAAGAGGCTACAGGCCTGAACGCTGAAGCCCAGCAGTTAGGGGAACCAGCGGCTCTGTTATGCTGTGGGGGGCATTTAGCCAGCACAGCGTAGAACCTCTTGTCCCCTTAGAGGAGCTATAAGTCTGTGCGGAGTGATCACCTTTATCCTATGATGAAACATTTCTATCCTGATGGGTGCCATCAATAGGGCACGAGGGGTCACTGAATGGTTTGATATTGACAACTAAACATCTATGGGAGATTTTGGGCTAAAGAGTTGGACAGTTCTGTCTAAATCTGTCATTAGAACACCAAAAGAAGGGATACCTTTTTGGAGAACAGTGTTATCCCTGCAGTGGAGTCTTGGAGAATCAGTGCGAAGGTGCACTGAAGATGTTCTGGCAGCAATACTAATAACACTTTCCCTTTTATTTGTCACCCGTCTGTATGTGTCAATCAATAAGATATATCTCTGCAAAGCAGCAATGACCTGATGATGATGCTAGAGGAAAGGTCTGAGGATCACCTAGTAATTAAGATTAATGCTCAAGGCAACATGGATATTTGTATCACATTCAATGACTATCATCCAAAAGTTGGGCCGACCATCTTTCTAATATTGTTTGCCCTCGAGCCATGGCCCCAGCATGGCAAAAAAACAACAACTTTTATCTAAACTATATTGGTGAAACGACCAAAACTGCCTCAAGAACATTTCTTAATTAAGAAAATTATTCTGTTACTTTGATAATATTGTTTGTGGTTCAACCACTTTCCTAATTTCCACTCCTCCAGCTCCAGTTGGTTCCTCTCTTATCTTCTGGAGCCATCTCTTGTTTATCCTCATTATTATTAACAGCAAACAGCAGAGGCTCAGCAGTTTTTCTCCTGAGTTCGTTTCCTGACACTGATCAAACAGTAAATTCAGGAGACGGTACATGAGGCGTTTACTGACTGTGCAGTGGTTGCTATGGTTACCATCATAGTGTTTGCCTGTGCATTTACGTCAAAGTTCTCACAAAGTTGATCAGCTCTGGCATAATTCAGATGAACTTTTGTATCTTACTTATACATGAAAGCCATTTCTGAGTCACTGCAACCCTGTGGTCACACAGGCCACTAGATATTGTGTAACGCTGGTTTCAGACTAAACACACAAGAGGACTGTGTTTGTGCAGAATGATGAGCAGCAAAAACTAAAAAAAAAAGAAAAGCCAACTAGGAACTACGAAATGTAATAATTTTCTACCTTGCGGTATACACAAAATGAAGTTTTCTGCCATTTTCTTGACAGAAAAACTGTCCTCACCTTTACTCCTATCAATGACAGAATCCAGTTGGATATTTGTGGTAGAAATCAGTGTTTGGAGTCAAAGTTTAATTTCTGTAGTGAAGCTCTGGACACAAAATCTGACACAAAGCCAATGTAGCACCTAAATCTATATTGTGTAATTTGAATGGATCATATTTAATGGAGAAAATGTTTTCTGTTTTTCCCTTTGATGTCCCCTGGCTGCTCCACCACAACTCCTCCTCTGTGATTTACAGAGTTTCCTGATGGACATCAAACTACTGCAAACTGTAGCTGCTGTTAGCTAATGTTAGCTCAGTTTGTAAGATGGGCTTTATATAACAACCAGACAGAAGAGAAAGCTAAGAAGTGAAAAGGAGAGTGACCAAGCAAGAAGCTGGCAGGCAAGAGTCTGGGACTGACTTTTAGTTGTGGGGCTTGGGCTTTGTGAAATGAATAGCTGAAAGACAGACTCCCAGCAACAACGGTATATATACTATAATAATAGTAACAATAATAATATTGGCAGTGGCTGTGAAGCACGAACCATGGCAGCAGGTGCAACCTTAATCTAAATCTATGAGAACCTGAGAGATGAGAAAACAGAAACTCTGGGAAGAAGCCAACTTCTAAAAACAAAAAAAAATGTTTTTAACAGATTTAACAATTGTAACAGATGAGTCACTGAAAGAAATGGGAATTTGATGTCTACAGTAAGTTCCAGTTGTCTTTAAGTAATTACTTCCAATCAGATGTTTTAATGAAACAGATGGACAGCGTGCTTGAATTTGCATTAACAGTAAAGAGCAGCTACAGCAAGTTAACACATCAGATGGGAGCTTAAATATATCTACTAATAAAGCAGTGCAAATCTGATTATATAGGTTTATCTCGAAAAAGACTGCGTTAAATAAAGGTCTGGTGACCTTTTTAGATGAGGGTTAATTATTGCCCACAATCTACTGTATGGAGAGTTTAGTAGCACTGAATAGACTGCTCATAAAATAATCTCAGTGCCTTGTGTTCTTTTTTCAGTAACATTTTCGTTAAATCTCAACATCTAGTTGGCATCTAGTTTGGAACTGTAAGAAAAGAAAACAACTGCTAGAAAAGGTGTTGTTCATCATTATCTCCTGTTGTGTTTGCTCTTAACTGGTGCAGCACTTTTTAAAGAAAAGAAAACAACCAATTAGCATGGACCATGTTCAGAAGTTTCATTCCAAGTGCAGTTCATGAGCATATGAGCAGTTTTTGTTTTGTAAAAAGATCACCAACTCTCTGGACAATGCAGAAGCAGCCAGAGGCCTGCCCAAAGATGCCTTTTACCATCTGGAGATGCATTGAACGAATCAGATCACCTGTCTCAGAGCCAGTGTTAGACAAAGCCCCATGCCATTCACAGAAGTGTGGCTAATAACACAGTTAGGCTATTCAGGCATGCTTCATTGTGTGTCAGGGAGAGTGGTACAGCTGTTCAATACAATCAAATACAGAGCAGTTACTCTCTTGGCCCTGAAGAATAAAAGTATTGACCAGCCTGCTGCTGATTGACAGACTTGGTCAAATATGACCAGTCTTTTTCTGTGCTTTGGAACAAATGAGTTTGCTGTGAAATACTGTCAGCTAACAAGACTTAATGAATGATTTACAACCGTGAAATGCAAATCAGACACAACACACACCAGGAGCACAGGTTTTCTTTTAAAATGTATAATGACTAAGACTGTGAACATGCAATTTTTTGTCATTGTCAAAGTCGCCCAATACTTTGTGACATTCCTACCTTGTCTGCCATTCTCATCTTCAAGCTCAATGGTTTCTATTGAAGATCTTTAAAGATCAGGTCAAGTTGGACTTGACCTGATCTTTGAAAAAACTGCTGTATTTCACGCAAACATTACTCAAAATGTAAAGTGCATTTATCCTCTCAGCCGAGGATTTGTTGTACTAATGAGTATTTATGGCAGCAGGACTATGTTTATGTGGGAACAACTCAAAATAAAGTAGAGTGCCCTTGTTAATGAGGGAACATATCACCCTGTGCAACGGCGCTCTGACATGTTTTTAATAGATTCTTAATAGAACAATGGAGCTCTCTGGAGAAATAAGCAATATCGGGCTTTGGCTACACAGGCACAGCTTGTTAGTGGCATCAGTTAATTAGTGGTCTTGATCTTTTTATGGGTTCGATGGAAAATCTAGAATATAGCCTTTTCTTTTAATTATGATTCCTCCAAAGTGTGTGCATGACAAACCAAAGAGAACTGGGAACAGAGTATAGGGTGAACTCAACTCTACCATGATTTTCCTAAAATAAAGTTGTGACTTGAGACTTGACCTAAAGTCATGTGAGTGGGTTGCTGGAAAATCCTCTGACTCATATGTACATGCATACACAGGATTATCTACAGTATATACTGAACAGAGAAGTTGCTCATTTAGATTTGTTGAGATACATTTTAACTGATCAGCTCCAGACTTTAAGTTAGTGAACCTTAAAGCTCAGGTTGCATATTGTCTCCTACGTGGCGGACTAGTTATTCTAAGTTCCTGTCTCCTCTGTAAACGAGGTTCAGAGTCAAAAGCCTTTGAACTCTAGACATATTGAGCCCTGGAGCAGAACTCCACCTCCCAGACTGTGAAGCACAAAGTTCAAATTGAGTCAATTTCCCAGACTGGGCTAATCTCATGCAGGCACCACAGAAACTCATTATTCCACATAATTTATTAAACATTTGATCAGATTTCTTACATAAAAGGAAAGGAAATCATGCCCATTACACACATGGTTACATTAGACAACTCTTAACGCTTTTCATCCTCTAACCTGTTACTATCGTGGAGCAGAGAGCCCAGACAGGCTAATTACCACCACAGATATGTCCCAGCTCAGCCATGGCAGCAACCCTGACACTCTTACTGAACCACAACAGTAACTAATTAGCATAGACACTACCTTTCTGATCAACACAAAGCAGTGTCTCTTGTTTCCAATGACGCACCATGAATTTAAATGAGCCAATTAGCGTATGCATTTCCCCTGGTATCGAGTTCACAGAGTCTTTGATTGAGATTCTGCTGCACAGCAATACAGCAGAAAGTTTAGCTGCCCCACGGGCCAATGCGTCCGATAGGGGTGAGCGTCTTGTAACTCATACTATGGATCTATTTAAGTGTAGTTTGTAGGTTTTGATGATCAGGATGATGGTTGATTATAGTTAATTTGATAACATTAATTCACCAGCTTAAGAAGGAATCTTTTTTTAAAGAACATACATCCGTAAAATGTATTGTGTAAAATGTATATAAAATGATTTTTAGTTTTAAAGCACTCATATTAGAAAAATCAGGATGCAGCCCAAATTATGGGAAGACATTTGTAGCTCACTCATTCTGTAGATTGCTGGGTGTTTAGGCGCACTTGGAGGACTGTAGCTGATTAGCAGCACAATCAGCAGCTCTTTGCATTTTCTCTCCTTCATTTTCTGATGGCACATTCTGTGCTGTCCTCGCCATGAGAGAGGGCCTTGTTCACTGCTCTGAATATTGTATACATATAATGTAGATATAATGCTTCACGCAGCAACTTTTAAACCATGGGCACAAAATGTGTGTTTTTTTTAAAATAAAAAAATGTGTATTTTTCTTTTTTCACAACCAGCTGTTGCAGGGAAAGTCCATCCCTAAACTGGGGTCTCTGGACCAGATTGAAACAGGAAGTGGAGACGCAGAGGGGCGTTACAGTGGTGACTGTGATGATGAGGACGGTTGTGGGGGTTCAGGTGGTGGCGAGAATAGGAAGAACGTCCCCAGAGTCTCCAAATGTAAGTCTCATCCTTTTGTAATTTTGTTGAACAATTAACCAATTAAACATGTGAAGACATCATTACCCAGCAGTCATTACCCGAGTCCCTGTATTTTGCCCTGAAGAGTTGGAGTTAAACGGCTGGAATCTAACACTCGAGTGGGAACGAGCGTTTAGAGTAGATTGTATAGGACTGAGAGTAATTTAAATTTAAATCTTATGTTTGGATGTATGATTGCATTTAGCATTTCTTGTACTTTGAACGTTTATTTGTGTGCCCAGGTGCTGCAGACAGAGTATTATTTCTGACAAATAAATGCATAAAAAGGAAACATAAACATAAAGATTTACTTTAAATGAATTGGATTAAATATAAGCAGAACAATCAGTTCACATCAGATCAAAAGAATGTAATGTGACTGACAAAAAAAGAGCGGTAAATACACCACAACACATCATAAATATGTATGTTCTCATGCTTTTAATCTTCAATGCATGAATTAAATGCTGCTTTTTACTCATTACCTTTTTAAAGTTCCAAAATTTTTGATCAGTTAACACTATATTTTAATAAGACTTGCTCCAGTCTCCATTTTATGACAGCCATAATAATAGTCATTAAAGATAATAGTTGCTATGGGGACATTATTGCAATCATGGCCCGTTACTTTAAAAATTATTGCTCCCCAGAGGATCAGTAACCCCGATGAATCACAGCGGTGGAGCTCTCCCCTTCCATTTGCTACCTTTCACACTCTCCTCTCTGCACATGGATTCCTCCTCTCCTCTCTCCTCGACTCTCCATCAAACATGCTAACAACCTGATTAATCACCTTTCTCATTTCGCCTACGGCGACAGCGAGGAAGGGGGGTCATCCAAACAAGCCGTTCTATCCGTGTAAATGTTTCCTTTAGTGCTTGTCAGTCTGTCTCGAGGCTTTAGCGGCTCAGGCTGTGGGAAGTTGCTTAACAATCGCTCATGTGAGGCTGTAGGGAGTCTCTGACATTTATCACCCATTGCAGTAGAGCCGTCCTTTCCTTGTCATAGGCCAGATCAGCCTGTCTCCGTATTTATGACCCACTGTCTGTTGTGACCTCTGTCGAGCATGTACCCTGCCGTCTGACCGTCACACATGTTGGGGATTGCCCACCTGAACGTTCTGTGAAGAGAGTTCATTTTTGAGGAAAGCATCGTTGTTTTCTTTGATTTTATTGTTGTCGTAGAATTAAATGAATTATTACAATCTGAAAGTATACAGCAATAAACATACTAAATAAGAGTCTTACACACAATATAAAGCAGACTGCATGTACACAAACATTTACTGTAAGTACTTATCCATTATATTTTATGAACAGTCATACTGGAGGAGAATACTGCTCTTGGATTCTAGTCTGAATGGGCCCTTACCTTAATAACAAATAAAATCAGTCCATCCAATGTTTTTCTTCAACATAAAATTCATTTTTATCTTTATTTGCAAGCACAAATTAAAAATATAAGAGGTTTAATCCAAAACCCCTTTTCACTCTGTAGTTGTGAATAACGGTCACAGATAAACACTGTCCTCTGACTCTGTTTCATCGTTTGTGACCAACATAGACATTAAATGGTGTCTGACACAGGAAATAAACGTATTAAAACCTAATTTACAATCCTTAGCTATCTAACTATACAGTACTAGCACAAGCCTGTGTGCTAAATACGTTTTTTAGACTTCACTGTCATTAAATGGTGTTGCTGCAGCCAAGATTAAACACACTACATTTCATGGGTGAAGTATTTCTTTGGTTTCAACAGTTAATGGGCTATAATCATTATGGATCTTATACTATTGATAACTGATAAATTTATGGCTGAGAGGAGCCGTTAAGTTAGCAAAAATATCTGTTACAGCAGTTCTTTAATAGCCTTATAATACTCCTCTAGTTCAGTCAGCCAATTTACATGGCCTGTATTATTATGTGAATGTTGGATATGAACAGCATTGATATATGGTGTCTGACCGCCAAGCTTAACTCAGCTGGGTTCGGGGAGAGATGATAACTTCACCCTCAGGGGAGCTGAACCTGCCAGCGTGCTTCTTCAGAAGTGTTTGCTGGATGGACAAGTAGCTTCGGAAATCTTCTCCCCCGATATCTCTCTGACGTCGGATTTGGGCGGGATTTGTTTGTGTAAATTTTCCAGAACTGACAATTCAACATTGGTCAGCTGTGCAGAGGTTAGAAAGTAAGCTGGGTTTGAACCTCTCTCTAGTTCTCTTTTTCTATTTGTTACATTTGTGTCCCTTTTCCTGCAACATTATGAATGGCTGCCAGGCGAGACTGCCTGAAAATTAGCTTTTTTTTTTTTTTTTACCATAGTTGTTTCAGTAATAAAAGCATATATATGTGTTTGCATGTCTGCACATGTCCATTAAGATTAAATGTAAACTAATGTATGTAAACTTGGCTCAGGGAATATTTCAGAGTAGATAGCTTAAAGCCTGAATTAACCCTAAATTAAAGGATGATTATGTAGAACTTAGTGCCATCTAGTGGTGTAGTTGCAGAGTGCAAACCTCTTGACGTAGAGATACAGTATGACCTTTCAACATGGTTTCTGTGGAAGAGGTGTAGACATAAAAAGGCTCATTGTAAGGTAACACAAACATATCAGTTTTTATTTTCAGGTGATTATACGGCCATGAAAACATAGTTATGCATATTATATTCCATATTCTGTAAATGTTATACACTGGACCTTTAACTAAGTCCCTGATCCTGTGATTTATTAGCTCTGATTTTTAGATTTAGTTAATTGTTTCCATCTATTTGCCTCTGGTTTCAGTCAGGGTTTGTTATCTGCTTAGGTGCAGCTGTTCTTTAAATTCTAAAGCGATACTTATCAAGAAAGCAGTGGTGGTGCTCTAAGTAATAATTGCTCAAGGCCAAAAAGGAGTGTGCACTTAAAAATGGTACCCAAAGCTTGCCAGTTTGGAACCGGACAGGAAAAGAAATTTCTTCTACCTCCCCACAACTTGGTGTTGCGTCCTCAGAGCACTTTGATAACATGTGTTAAAGAAACAGAATATTCTTTGCAAACTAATAAACTTCCACTCGTGTAATCTGTATTTGTGGTGAAGTACTTAAAGTAGTTTCCTTATCCCAGCTGCTGATTGCTTTGATTTCATGACAAGAAGATTCTTCCTCCAGAATGTAGATGATAAATCTGACCTTTCTTCCTGTGTCAGCTCTATGAGATATACAGGCCATTGAGAGATGCAGCTGTTTCATTCAATACAATTCTTTTAAGAGGCAACTTCTCATTTGTAAATTTTTCTAAATGTGATGGTGTCAAAGGTATCTTTTCCTGTATCTAACCATCAGATTCTATTCAATAAATCCATTACTGGTTTGAAAGTGTTATCATTGGCCAGGCCATTCTTGAATTTTTTGTTTTGTTGTTGTACTAGATACATAACTGTTCCAGTCGTATTTGTTAAATTTCCATTTCTTTCCACTTTGCTGCATAAACAGTCATTCGTTTAATTAAAGCAGCATAACCGTACTGATTACAAGCCAGTCCCCCATGTATTTTGGTTGATTTAATCATTTTAAGTTTTATACATGTACAAATAAATTTAAGAACTTTGTATTAGATTTGTTGTTGTTGTTGTTGTTTTTATAATTAAATAAGCAAATACAAAATGAATCCTGGTAAAATATTTGTTTTGGTAATCTCAGTCTCAAAAATCTTTCCATTTTATTGATAGCTTAATGGTAAACTCTAAATATTTTAGTTTATTTGTGACCTATTTTGACCCAGTTTAAGATTAGATTTAGATTTAAGTAGCATGCAAACTACCATTTCATTTGATTTACCCATATTTAGTTTGTGGATACTATATTATATACGATATTTTTTCACATCTCCATGACCACCTTCCGTGATTGTTGTATATCAGTTAGATAGACGTTGCTAATTTGTGCTCTTGTGTCCCAAAATCGGTCCAAATGGTTCCGTTGCCGAGATAAAAATCGGAGAAGAGAGGGTTTGCATACTGCGTTCCCCCGACAGAGACAGAAGGGATCTGAAATTATATAATTTACTTGTATCACGCTTTTTAAAATACGCATCACGTATAACGCGTTTTGTCAGTCTCGCGTTAGAGTATCATTTGTAGTTTTGTCTTTGAAGATTTGTTTATTATATTCAAGGTTCTTCAGATGTTATCCCCCAGAGTTCTATTAGGACGAACACCACGAGTCAACTTTTATTCCTAATAGAACTCTGGGGGATACATTTATATTAAGAGTGTTTCAACTTATCCGTAAATCCTTCACTTCCTGGGAATTCATCCTTTTTTTTTTTGATAGCACAGTTCTGACTCAGTTATTGGTATAATTAGTTTTTAGATCATTTTTGTATTTTTGAAAATATTCTCGTCTTTGTGGAATACACAATTTTTGGTAATACATATTTTTTTTATTAATATATTAGCAGTTCTGTGTTTCATTTTAATATACTAGCTTTGTTATTCTGTCTTCATAATGTCTGACATGCTGATATTTACCTGACTGTTGGTCCTCTGTCACAGTCTGCTTAGCAAAGGTGATTGTGCTGTTTGTTCCACCTTGACGTCCTGTTCTTTTTTTTATTTATTTCATCTCTTTCATCAAATATTTGTTTGTCTGATCTCTTGTAATGTTCTTCTTGAGGTCTTTTCAGTTTATTTCTTTTCTTTTTCTTTTCTATTTGGTTTGTATCTTCCCTCTAATGACTGCTTTGGCTCCTTAAAAAACCACAGCCAGCTTTTGGTGCCAGCTTTGTAGCGTGGCAGCTAGAGTAGTTAATCATCAGATAATACTACAGTGCTACATACAGGCTAACCTCACTCACACTGATTGTCGTGGCACATGTAGTCCTAATAAATTAATTTGATGTTTGGTCTATGGGATTTAATTTCCACTGAGCCTTAAAACTTCTTCACTTCTGCATTTGTTTCAGTTCATTTAGGTTAACAAATAGACCTTTAACAAATAAACACTTTAGACATGAGGGTTATCTTTCATTTTCCTTCACAGTCCGAAGCTCCTCGTCTGTAGCATGCAACATTTATGCCTGAGGCTGCTGTGTCAAGAAGAATGACATCATCAATCATATCTTCACTTTCACCCAGGTAGCAAAGCCCTCTAGCGGCCATTGTAGAACAATGGAGGAAGTCAACGTGACAATATAATATAGAAACAAAGTCCTTGTGATTAGTGCCCAATAGAGACCACTGTTTACCACTTTATTTTTCCATAACCCTGCGCCCATCGTAACCAGCTGATAAAGGTCCTCTAATATCAACGTAGTCACACAATGCTGCTCCTAAACAAACCTGAACCACAGCGTTGTCAGATTGTAAAATTGATTTACTTTTGAACAGTGATTTGTAACAGATTCAGAGGAGACTGACAGACAGGGGCGTCACTTCCATGTGTCATTCTAGAGGGCATGAACTATGTATGTTGTAGTAATCTGTAATATTTGTTGGCAAGGTCAAATTTGATAAGACGTGCCTTCTTGAGAATGGCAACCAATCAAAAATGACAAATGACAACCTGTGACCACAACATAGATGTCAAACTTCCTTTGATTCAGTGTAGATTCAAGACAACATGCTTTGTATTTGGGTCAATTCATAAAGAAAGTACTATAATCACAGTTTTGCTACATTGTAAGTAAAATATTGATATTGATGGTGTATATGGGCTGATCTATATGACACATCATAATTGCTAGTAGTTCCTCCACAGGGTAACGACCTCTCCTTTATTTGAAACGTTGGGTAAGTTGCCTGATGACATCATACGCTAAATATTCATCAGACCGCTCATAGTCCAGGGAGAGCATTTGCTGTAATCATCACACTTGTTTAGATCAGACAAGCGAGAAGTGCAAATCTGCATTGGCTGGACTGAGCCGTCGGCAAATGGTTTGATAATCAATACGTTAATTAGTTCTTCATGGATGGGAAATGTAATTAATTTAGTTTTATTTGCTGAAATGCTGCTGAGAGTTTGAAAAGTTATACATCTCACTGAAGCAACAGAGTTGATAAATTAGCTACAGTGAAGGGAAAAATCACAGTGGTGGTGATACACTATTAATGATCATGTTTCATTTCAGCCTGTGTGCAAAACTTCAAAACAGAGAGCCGAAGAGACCAAGATACAATATTAAATGAAACTCCACAGCTAGAAGAAAAGACAACCAACAAAACCTGGTTTAAAAACAAAACAAAAACAAAGTCCATGAAGGTGAGATGAAAACTCAAGTGCTAATAACGTCAGCAAAAACAGTTGAACAGAATCTTAAATAATAAGTGTCATTGTGAAAATCACATGGAAAGTGTTGAAAAGGAAAGCGAGAAAATTACCTGATGTGGTGATTTGTTTCCCACAGTGTTCCACAGCAAAGTCTGCACCTTGTCTACTGACATTTTATCATAAGCCAGTGTGTCAAAGTAAACTGTTTTCATGTCTGACAGTGATGCCATCTCACTGTCAGACACTTAAACACCAATGTATGATTTAATTTGATTTCTTTTCTGCAATTATCCATAATCCATCTCCTCTCCGTCTTTGATGTTTATAAGCAGAACACGCTGACGATAGATTGAGCGATAAGGGAATAAAATAGGAGAGGCTCAATACTGACGATACAAGCCTGATTTAAGGGATTATCCTCATTAAGCAGAATTACTGTTGTGCGAGAATGCCGTGTGTAACAAGAAGCAACAATGTGAGCAGTTTCATCCTTCAGAGAAACATCAAGGATTTTTGACTGTTTGGCAATTACAGCAGGTTAGCATGCACTGCACTGCACTACAGAGCTACCTGACCGAGTCGCTGTCTTTGTAAAAATACACCGATGTGTGTTTTTTGTGTACGCCCAAGGAATTATTGAAGGTGCACAGTGCAAACAGAGAAAAAGATTGATTTACTTCAACCTGTTCAACATGGAGGTGAACTGACTGCTCACAGCTCATCAAGTAACACTAAAGAAAACTCAATCCACAACGTACCGGAGAGGGACTGTATCCAAGATCCTTTGTGTATTTTCCTCCTACGCTCTGTTTTTTTTTTACACTCCAATTGCTCCAACAATCACACACAACTGACTTCCTCTCATTAATTAAATAAGATAAGCATTTAACACTGATGAAAAGTCGCACCTCAATGTCAAAACTATTCCAAGATCACAGCGTTGTGAATTGCAGCGTGTTGCAGTAGAGCTGTGGAGCTGGTGACTGTGTTTGCCATTGTTAAACTCCTTTTATGTTCTTATTGCACAACTTCCTAACTCAGTCTAATGAGACACCTCTACACTCATAAATAACAGCAGGAAGAGAAATATTAACTTTGATTCTCAGAACTGTTTGCTGAATAAGATGAAGCTGAATTCTAGACCTTTCCCTGCTGCAGGTCTACTTTCTAAATGAGCCTAATGAGATAATTATACACCTGGTTTAGTTCAGTTACATTAAAAACCTTGCTTAGCTCAGCTTTAAATATAAAAATCCAGTTTTGCCATTTTAGCCATGGTGGCTTATTAAGTAGACGCATCGGTAGGATAATAACAAACTACAGCCGTGGCAGCAGCTCTGTGAGGCTGCACTCAAACGTTAAATTCTCATGTCTGCACATGGAGATGTCACGCAGGTATAATCTTGGTTTTGGTTTAGAACATTAGTGGGCTACACTAACATTTGCTAGGTATCACTGAGCAAAAAGTACAGCAGAGGATGATGGGAATGTCATTTATGTTCTGCAGTTATTTGTCTTGAATGTCCGTCTGATATTTTGACCGTATGATGCTCTGAAAAGTCAGAGACATAAGGACAGCATGAAATGTTTCGACCAAATTTTGTGGCAGTAGTTGTTGAGGCATTTGTCTCAAAACCACAAATGTCAACCTGCTGGTGGCTGAAAAGGAAAAGTCATAGATTCATCCCAGTAATTAATCGCCTAGTTCAAATTTAGGTATTCTCAAACGTTTTGACCCCACATGAAAATGAATGAGATCATCAGAATCATAAGGATTGATTCTCTGGGCACCCTGGATGTCTGTACAAAATTTCCTGCCAGTCCATCCAGTAGTTGTTGAGATATTTCAATCTGGACCAAAATGGTGGCCTGACAGGTTGGCATTGCTTTCCCTAGAGCCATGCCACTAGCATAGCTAGAAAACAAACATACCTACGTTTCCTGGCTGGTTACAACAGACTTGGAGAAGAAAAACAGAGGATTTTCTCACCTTCCCTTTTTCCAATGGTAAACCTTTCGTGACCTCTCAAAAAGGGCTCGCAGTGAAGAACAACTAAGAGGTTTTGTTTTTTTTCATGCTCCAACCCCAACAGGCAGCTCTGTGCCTCTTATCTGGCCTGGCGTGGTTCAGCTGCAGACACTGTGACTGCTTGCGGCGCGAGCGTTGTACTGCAAAAAGACATCTGTCAGACACTGTGGCAGCAGGAGAGACATAAATCAATTCCTAGCAAGTAAGCACAATGAGGGGAAGGGGAGAGGCTCCTTTGCCATGACTCTTATTAATTAGTGGTGTCTCAGCAGTGGTGTTTGATGTTGTTTCAGCTTCTGCCTCGCAGGCTAGTGATAAATGCATGTAGCTCTTGCATGTAGAACTCCTCTGCTAATGTCTAATGTCAAGTAATAATTGGCACAACAAGCATTCAACGGGGGTGTTGTTGTTGCATATGTTCCAGATCTAAATGAGCGATCAGAGAGATAAGGAATTACATCAAAGCCCCAGGACAGGGCATATACAGTAATAGCCCTCACTGGGAACCATTTTGGGTTTTTCTAACAGACCCTGTAATACTTTACTGGCCTATTACAAAGATCTTTATCCTTATTACAGTGTGAGATCAAATTAGGTCACCTGCTGTGACTCCTGCCCTCCTCTGTGCCAGTAATAAAGGGATAACAATAATTTACAGCAGTGTCTCATGAGCTTTGAGCCTTACTGGGCAGACCCTTAGGTTGTCTATTTATCATCTGATTAAATTAACAAACTGATCTAATTAATAACTGAGCATTTCATCAAAGACTTTAATGTCTCTTGAAGATTGCACCATTTTTTCTTTACAAATAGGGCAGTTTTATGTCAGTTGCTCAGTAAATGCTGAATATTCAATAAAATCTATTGTAAAATTAGTAAAGTAAGCAGCTCTGACCATATTTAGTTATATTGTTATAGCTAAATGACTTGATGAGAGAAATGACTGAAAAGTATTGATGGCTGTGGTTGATGTGCAAAACGTTAAAACTCCATATTTAATTGAAAATAGCATAAAGACAACTCGTCAAATGTTGAAACTAAGAAATTTTATTGTTTTGGGAAAATGATATGGCCTTTTTGAACTTGATACCAGCACCACATTTTAAAAAAGTTGAAATAGTGGCAACAGAAGATGGAAAAGTTGTGAAATGCTAAATGAAAAATGAATGAGGTTAACTGGCAATAGGTTAGTAACATGATTGGGTATAAAAAGAGCACCCCAGAAAGGCTGAATTAAAGATAAGGAGGGGTTCCTCAATGTTAAATCACTAAGAATCTGTGGATTTCATTGTCTACAGTTAATTAGAAGATTCAGAGAAGAAATGATGAAGACATGATTCTGTAGTGGACATCACTGCATGGGCAAACACTTGAACACTGAAAACAGTGGAAACCGTTTTGAGTGAAAATTCGTTTAATAAAGCAAAAATCTTGAGCCCTAATAGTAGCCACAGTAGGTAATAATGTAGGTCCTGTTGTGAATGTGATATTAAAGAGTTGCTGTCGCTTAAACTGCTGCTGTGGCTCTTATAAAATATGTCATTAAAGCTTTAGCAGCTGATGCTTAAATCTGACTTTGGTCTGAGACTGGAACTGTAGACCTGCGTAAAAAACATGTTTTAGTGAAAGAAATATAAAGCAAAACCAATCCTCAGTGGCTAATCGACCCAAAACCAGAACCATTGCAGTCCTCCGGAGCAGGAACCAGTCACCATTAGAAAAACAAATGGGTCCTGAAATGATCCACACCTACTGGTTGAAGAAACTAATAGTGCTGCATTAACACCAAGCAGCACAAATGAACCAGTTACTCCCACCCTGCTGTCTAACACAAGGCAGGACAATATTGATCATGAAAGACACCCACTAGGGAATAGCTCTATCCAACTACCGTCCAACATTGAAACTCCTGTCAAACATCAAAGTCTTGAAACTGAAGGGACGCGTGTGTCAATACACGATCAAAGCTCAGCAGGGGATTGGAAACGACACCAGAGGCCCAAAGCACCAGCTACTGGAAGACAGAGCTGTCACTGTATGAAGCTGAAAAAGATGAAGCCGGGCACAGTATGGAATAGACATTGGTGGAAGACGTATTCCGATTCTTTACTTAAGTAAAGTATATTTTTATATTTTAATACCAAACTCTGTTGCAAAAATTATGTTTTTAAGTAAATTATAAAAACTTAAATTGAGTCACACAAAATAACTTACGGAAGTTTTGGTTTTACAGTTTTCTTATATACTTGAATAACAGTATACTACACAGTTTATAGCTATGATTTCACTCTCTATATAGACATATACAGTATACTGTGTATATACATAATCACTTCTTGATATACCCCTAGCTGAAACTACAGTCCAAAGATAAATAATAAATGTTGTACTGTTCAACCGTTCAAGCTCTGTTCAAGGTTGTATGTCTGTGTAAAGGCAATTCTAAGATTTCTTTCAAAATACATTAAATATGTTGGAAAAAAGTTGCTGAAAACATGTGAAAAGACTTTTAATGATATATTACTGAAATTACTGAGTTAGAGGTTAAAACAGTTTTTTCATCGGTTTTCAGTCCAGGATTTTGTGGGCGGTCCTAAAAGGTGACTTGATGACACACTGAGGCCACCCTGAGCATACCCCTGCACCCCTAACAGAGAAATAGAGATGAATTCATCTTAGTGTTTCAAAGTTAGTCATGTCATTTTCTGAACTCATCTGACACATTTCAATCGCTTAAAAATTAGCCCACATGTGGGCATGGCTACAATACATTCAGTGGACACGCCCCCACAGTCCTGGAGAATACTGCTAGTTTTTAACCGATTCTGACACCTGATTTCATCAATTTGACGATATTTTAAATCATTAAAATTGGCTGCGTGGTTAATAACACTTTCCTTTTTGTTCTGACAAACACACGTTTATTCTTACTTTAGACAGACGTTAACCTTAATTTTGGAGGGTGCAGTTTGTGGTGCTGTTAAAGTTGTCTACTATTTACTCTTCCTTACTTCCTTTACTCTAACGTATTTATACCAGTAAAGCTCAGCTGCCTCCCTGAACGATGCAATACTGTTCAACAGCAGCACACATAGATGTTGATTTCAGCTATACTGAACTATAAGCACAACTATAACTCGTGGATCCTTGAAACAGCTTACAATGCTACAAGGTCAACAGCACACTAAAAGACTTCATCAAAAACTCAATGGGCTCACAGAGGAAACTACTAAAAGCTGCTCTCAAAGACGATCACACAAGTGACTATCATTTGCTGCTCATAGTAACCTGCATAGGCTTTAACCTGTTCAGTCAGGTAACCATGGAGAGTGGATAAAGGTTCGTGCGGGGTGCTAACATCATTCAAGCCATCCACATGCAAACCATCAAGCTGAATGACAAGAGGATCTACTGTAATGACAGTGGGAGTCCATTTGGAGTGGAAAAATGTAGCTGGGTAGACGCAAGTGGAGGGAGAATAATTGGAACTGAAGGGGTCGTAGTATAAAAAGGCCACAGGACAGACTGGAGACAGGACAGCCATAAGAGCCCAGAAAGGCAAGATCTGTAGTATTATATGAAGTATTACCTCAATACATACAGTATGCTCTACTAGCTGTCAGATATTCAGCTGGATTTTGTTGTTATCAATTCACACTCTCTCACTTAAAGTCCATCTACCTCTGCTGCAGCTGGAGACAGTCAAGGTCAGAGTCAAGGACACTGTATGAAACACGAAGCAGTCATGAGTGCATTAGTAAAATGGCTCCTGTCATCGGCAGACAGATGAGGTGGCTGACAGAGATTTCCAGAAAAAGACACCATCTGCCATTAGAGGGGTCCAGAGCTTATGGAATAAATGGTTTGATAAAAAGAAGTGAAGTGTCAGCATTATTAAAAAGTTGCTGTCTCGTTGATTACATTTTCACAACCTCAGTTAAAAAAGGTTCTCGTATCAATCCTAGTTGACTTCCTTGTGTGTATGAAGTTGAAGCTAATTTAGTTCCTGGTTCCTCTTTGAAATACAGGTTTAGTTTCTGATAATTCCTTAAGGAGTTCCTCAAAACATTCGCAGTGGAGCACTACTAGGGTCAATGAAACATGGCGTGCCCAGTTGGATTAGATGGTCTTTTAGGTATGAAATACAAAACAACGTCCTTTCTCTTTAATTTCTCTCTATTTTTTTTCCAGAATATTCATACATGCTCAGCAGTTGTGGTAAATTAATGTAGGAAGCAAATTTGAAAATATTGCAGCAGAATAAATGTTGACTGGCTTCATTGGCCCTTGGCATTGGATACTTTTGCTCTACAATGATAGGCATTGCTGTAGCATCAATTTCATGTTTATACTGCAGCCAAACAGTTTGGATTCTCCAAAGTCTGACAGCAGAAATACAACCTTCATATTCAATGGAGTTATCTTGAGCTGAGATACCTGAGGGAAAATATTTAATTCTAGACCTCATAGTTCAGTTAGTTATTGGCCAAACGTGCGCACTATGTCTCATAACACCACTGGCTGTTCTGTGTAACTTTTGCTGCCTAGCTAGTGTTGGAGAGCTCTGAAACCGATCCAAGATCGGGTTGTTCTGAGACTTGCAGTCTCGGTGGTGGACGATACTGGTAGAAAAATCTACCAAAACACAGACACTGTAATTTTATCACCACAGGTTTCAATCCCTAACAGCTTTATATTTCTTATATACTGTATATCAAATTTGTGTAAAAAAAAAAAAAAACACAATGAAATGCCTCTCGCTTAATTTTAGACTTAAGTATTAGAGTATGAGCCTGGTGTATGTTTCCTTGGTAACTTTAGACCTGTTTGTTAATATTACCTTCTCAGTTGAATTTAGGTTACCTTGACATGCCCTAGATACTAAACTACCTTAAACAACATATTAACCTGACTGCCTCCCACTCATCCACAGATTGTCGAGGTTTTAGCTTCACTGTGGGATTAGTTTATGTAATCAGTCTCTTGTGACTCATCATGAATGCCTCCCCCGTTTGCTGTGGGCTTATCTAACTCGTATGGATAATCATGCACCTTTCTTCGACTCAGCCTGCTTTTAACCACTGGAAATGATAGACGTGAGTGACTTATCAGAATAGTTTATATATATATATCAGATCAGACTTTATGCATCACAGGTATGTACAACAGTGTGATACTGCATTAAATATGTATTAATATATTACCTTAATTCAGTCTTTTGCTGAAAACATATTAAAGGGAGAGTGTTGAGTTGTTTTTCTAAGCGGTTGTATGAGGTACTTTAAGCATAAGCTATATCAAGACTATTTTCATCACTTTACGTTATCTTTAGACAGCACTAACTGTGGGACTTTCAAATTCCTCCACCTCAGCCTAAGTGTGCTGCGCGCTGTGTTTTGCCACAGATCAGCTGTTTGGATCAGAGTTCCAGTGGCACAGCCAGAAAAACACAAGCACTCTTTGAAATCGATAGAAAACGTGAAGTTTGATTTCACTCCGACCTGCAACTTTCCATCACAGACAGCTGATCTGTGGGGCGTTATAGGAAGGTTGGAAGTTCAACAGTCAGTGCCAAAATAAAAAAAGAAACATGTAGTCTGTAGGCAAGGTTAAATGGTGAAAATATTCCTAATATAGTATACACTTAAGCAGATATTGATTTTTTGAGGCTTTTTTTTTTTATGTTGCTAAAACATGTTTTTGTACTGACCCTGTCCACAGCAGTACATAACTCTGTCTCTGTGCCAGGATTTCTCCTGTTACTCCAAACTGGGGCACACTGACTGTCTACTTTCAGTAACATGCTGACTGTGGATATGTGCCTCGTATAACCCCACTTCAAAATACCTGAGATATCACTTTAAGGTCATAAGAGCCATGGACGTTCTGTATCTACAGTATATTTACACTTTTTCAGTAAATAATGATGCCGTGCAGGGACTTATAACATAGAGTGCGGATCAGCACACTGTATGACCAGACTTACCTTCTGCTTTCCAAACGGTCCAGAGCTTTTTCTCTTTGCTTTAATGTCCTTGTTCAAGTACACGGAAAAATAATGACTTTGTCGCTGCATGCTTCCAAATAAGAATTTTTTTTACCCTTCACATGAGTAAGCCGCAAAGCAGGCAGATGAAAGCGTACAGATTAATATCTGCTGTGTATTAACATATGGTCACAGCTCTGATTGCATTCAATATCTGATGAAATACACACCTCGTGTATGTGCTTTGAATGTCTTTGCCCACCCTCCATTCATCCTGCTTGGATGAAAATAAAATTGCTTTTTGATTTGCCACAGTAAACATAATGACATTTTTTATTGTAAGATAATAGAAACCTTGCCTTTTCTTTATCATTTCCTGTCCAGGTGTTTGTGTTTTCGTTAAATAAAGCTTTTTAACAGCAGCAAGTTGTCATTATCTTCAACCGCACATTTCCGTTTTTCAATCATTTTTCTCGTACCGTGCATGATTTAATGGCTGGCTTAATGAGCTGCGGCTTGCATGTGGAAGGACATCTCATTGTGTTAACGAACCATGAAAAGGGCAAGCATACATCACTGTGTGAACAGTTTTAATAATCAGCTCGGTATCAGACGCACAGTCCGTCTACCAAAAGTCTGCTATCAATAAGCACAGATGTATTATTTTTTCATTAAAGCAACTTATTCTCTGATAGCCTGGCAGCAAATTGATGCGGACCCTCCTCGTACTGTCTGTACTTCGTCTCTCCCGCTTAAGATGCTTTCAAGGATGTATTGACGGGTCACAGTTTCTCTGTTGCAAGTTTTGATGTGATCTTAAAATGGCACCGTAGATTTCTTACAATGATTCCACTGTAGTGAAAAAAAATCAAATGAAAACACTTCGTAGTGATCTGAGACCAGATCACTACGAGCTTTACTCTGATGTTGACTGTTGAGATGGTTGCAGTTGTGCACATTACTTCCACCATTTGTATGGCAAGGTAATTACTTGTGTTCTTTGAGTTTTTTTTAACCTTTAAAGTAAAAAATAAGTCTATAAGCCATGCTTGCGGCTGTGTGAGGCTGTACAGCTCAGCTTTAAGCTACATGCTGACATCAGAGATGTTATATTTAGATTTTATGGCTGGTGCGTGAAAGATTTCTGCGCTTCCTGATCTCATATAGGCCGTAAGCGCCACGTGGAAACCAAGTGCAACACTTTATCTGTCCACCAGGAGGAGCACTGAGCGTAGAAGCTGAACCGTACAGTGCCATAAGACGACTGTAATGTGACCATTTTTATTTCAAGTTTTCCCGTTAACGCTGACGCAGTGTGAGTAAAATCTGTTTTTATCACATTTGACGTGACTGTGCTTCTCACACAGATCATATGATTAACAAGGGATCAAATTGCAGATACTGTTTATTGTACTTTTTAGATTTGACAATAAAAGGCAGTCTCACTTCATAAATGGTGAAAATAAACATAACACTTTTTTTTTTAACCTCTGTGATCAACAACGCTCATTGTGTGTTTGGCAAGGCTGGCTCTCGATTCAAATAATATCAGCTCTTTAAAAAAAAGGCGACACATTTTCACCTCTCTTCAGATGAGCAGGTTGAATAGGATGTAGAGTGGTGCGGTGTCATTTGACTATTCAGCTGCCTTAATGACTGGCACACAGAAACCAACACAAACACAAACCCAGTGAAGGAAAATCAATGCTAACATTTGCCAATTAGCACTAAACACAAAGTGCAGCTGAGGCTGATGGGAATGTCGTTGGTTTTGCAGGTGTTTGGTCATGGCAGGAGAGTGGTATCACAAATCATAGCTGGGTGAAAGTGCACACCTCATTACATGGTAATACATTCCTGTGGTTGCTGAGGCATTTCACTAAAAACTAAAAATGTCACCCTCACGCTGGTGCTAGAGGTAGAGTCAGGGGTCACCAGTAGTTAATTAAGGTATTTCAGACTGAAACAAAGTGGTGGACTGACCGGCCAACCAATGTTACCAAGCACTGAGCCACACAGCTGCTCAAAAAACATTTGTGGTGTAGCCTCTACCATGCAGCGACATTTTCTGTTTGGAAGTAGGCAAAAAGAGGTTGTAACTGTTCTAAAAACCCTCTTCACTTACAATAATATGAGTCACTCTTTCCCCTTGTGTCAGAAAATTCAACAAGGTCAGAAATATAGTTTTAAAAAAAAGAGAGATTACCACTGAAATCAGACTTTTTTTTTTTTTCTAGCTTAAACAATTGCAGCTTGTGACATTATAGCAGACTTTGCATGACCCACACCACTTATCAGCACTGTGACATATGATAGGCAGGTTTCTGTCTCCTTCCTTTTAATGTCCTCTGAAAATTTCACTCAGCCTTCATCCTCAGACCTCCAAGGTCATCCTTAGATGTGCATCAGCGGCCCTGGCAGACCCACGCAACTACTCTCCCATCATCCCTCCTCTCTGTCCGCCTGCCCTGCCAGGCAGAAAAAAACCTATCTACAGTATGTCTGCTGCAAAAAGCCCTCGGCTCACCCTCTTCCCCAATTGTATGCACATCCACAAGCACATCTATACACAAGCATGCATGGACACACACTCTCACACACATATACTTGCTGACAGAAACACGTCAGGTGAACCGGTGAAAATCTGAGTCGCCCAACAGGAACAAGGTGTCTGAATCTACTCAGACTGATGTTCTGCGTTGACCTTCAGCGATAATGGATGAGAAATAATGGAAAAGGCTGATATCCAGGCAGGAAACATTGCTGCAGCAGCTTTGTGTTTGTCATGGAGTGAAGGGGACAGCTTTGACGACATTACATTCTGAGGTAAAATATGGTTGTGATAGATCATGCAGCAGCACTTACATTATCATTAAAAGTATGGTTTCTCATTGGACCCTTATCTGGTTTCAAATAAATGTGCACCCACTCCTTCAGCTCAAATAACCTGCTTTTAATTTGCCGTGGTCTAGGGCTGTCAGTGCACTGATAAGTGCTGAATGCTTTATAAAACAACTCTATTCTTCTGCAACCTGCTCAAATCTGGTCTCTTCTTTTACATATTTTCTTCAACATATCGGTCAAGATATTATGTTTTACCTCGCCTTTAGATGTAAAATGTAAATGATACATCAGCAATCTGTGATTTTCTCTGAAAGTGTCACAGGGGTTCTGCACCAATGATTATTTTAAAAAAATTGTAAAATAAGAAAAAAATCCTTTCCATGTACTTTCAGCAGCTTCAGCTATCTTTTCAGTGCTGAATGCTTGATGCGTGTTGATTGTGTGATCGGTTAACCCAAAGGAAAATAATTAATTAACACCACTAAAATGCTCTCCACTGGTTCAAACTTGTCAAATGTGGTGCTGTGCTGCTTTTTTCATATGTGTTATATGATCATGATAATGATCACGGTGGTTCGATCCCAGATTTCTCCAGTCTGCGGGTCCTTGGGCAAGATACTGAGTGTATGAATATGTATGAATGTTTAAAAAACTGATGAGCAGTTACCACCTTGCATGGCAACTAGTGCCATCAGTGTGTGAATGGTTGAATGAGATATGTGTAGTTCTTTTTAAGTGCAGACCATTTACCATTTAGACCAAAAAATTAATCATTTAAAAGAAATCAGTATTAACCTGTAAAAAAATACTAATAAAAATGCAGCCCTATACCTTTCTTTTTTTTCCCTCCCATGACAGTTCCCACCACACAAAACAGACCTGTAATACTATAAAGATAACAATATAATCGTCTCGGAGCATCGCACTGCTGTTGCTTTGCTCTCACAGAGGCTTTTTAAGAAAAAAATGCACTTTACAGGCGTGGATTCACAAGTTGTTTTCTCTGGAGTTTTGGTTTTGGCAGTGCATTCAAGTTGCAAACC
The DNA here is from genome assembly GCF_000972845.2 of Larimichthys crocea. Lineage (NCBI taxonomy): Eukaryota > Metazoa > Chordata > Actinopteri > Sciaenidae > Larimichthys > Larimichthys crocea. The sequence continues at coordinate 9,726,914 of NC_040018.1, forward strand.
TCCCATTGCAGCTCACCTCAAAGGTGCTCTGTTGCGTTGAACTCTGGGGGTTTGTGAAGGCCAGCGGAGTAGACGGGAGCCATTGTCGTTTTTTTTTGGAATGTTCTAGAGATAATGAGTGCTTTGTAACACAGTCCATTATCTCCTGCTGGAAGTCCTTTTGAAAAAGGGTAGACTGTGGCCATGAAGGGACGCTCCTGGTCAGTAGCTGAGAATGGTGTAGCATTTAAATGATGCTCAGTTGGCATTAAAGGGCCAAATGTCTGCCAAGAACCTCTACTCACAGAATTACACCGCCATCATTAGCTTCATCACTTCTTCGACACAGATCCAGGATGCTATTTACAACAAACCCTTATCAACGTGTTGTAACAGAAACCCGGAGTTTCAAACATGGCAAAAGCTTGCCTTTATTCAGACATTTTAGGATTGGCGAACATATGTCCTCTGTAGTCTTATTTGCTTCTTATTAGCTGACAGCGGGGGAACCTTGTAGGCTTCTTTGGTGCTGAAACCCACACATTTTCATGGTTCAACACGATGTGGCACTGAAATATCCTCCTGCACCTTGCTGATGTGCTGCACTTTTATTCATGTACTCATGGCCTTCCTGTTGGCCTGAATGACTCCAGCCAATTTCCTTTGACCTCTCTCCCTGATGAGATGTTTTGACCCACAAAATTGCTACTGGCTGCATAATGCTCTTTGTATTTCAATTGCTTTAAACTCTAGACGATGTTGTGCACCAACATCTCAGGAGGGAGGCAACTACTAGAATTGGCACTAGATGTCCTTTCTATTCTTCTAGCTTTGACCTCTTCACCCTGTCTACATGCACTTATATATTGAGTTTCAACCACGTTATTTGAAGTGTATGTGGCCCCTTTGGTCGAGCACAGCTATTTCAATATTTGTGCAGAAACTACAAGCCTCAGAACCAAGACAAATAATAATATCAGACTTAACAAAATGCTGCCTCTGGACCTGCAGAGACTGAGAACAAGACTGAGCGTTTGACAGTGATAACCATCTTGAAACAGAAAATGTACCAGTGTCAACAGTACTGCAACCACACGATCATATCAGTCAGATATCAGACAGCTGATATGTGTCAGTGATCTGTGATCCCCCTGTGGGAGTCACATTTTTTTCCCGGGTTTTCCTCCTCAAGACCCACAATTACTCATTTTCCACGTCAGAGTGATTGAATGTCACAACACTGTGCTCTCAAACACTCTCACTTCTCACAAATCACAGTCACTTAATATTCAAGATGCACACACACACAGAGTCCACCAGCAAAACGTATAAATAGGTGCACCTGCAAGCTTCTCTCTGAGAAGCATTGGGTTTAGTCAAGTATTTGGAAACATCTGCAATTATGTTTAATCAAAATTAGCAAAATTCTACTTAAAATTAGATCAAAGGTTATGATAAATCACATTTCTTATAACATTTGATTTTAAAGGGTTCAATTCTGCCCAGATTTAGTTTTAGCTCAGTTAAATTGAACTCTGGATTTTGATATTTGTAATTATACATTTAAATAGACATTAATTTAATCTAAGAATTAAAGGTCCAGTGTGTAGAATTAGAATATATAGAATCTAGTGGCCTAATCGCTTCATTGCAATCTCCTCACATCACCCTCACCTTCCTAGAGTAAAGGAAGAAACAACACTATAAGGACCCTGTTTAGAGTCACAATTTAGTTTTTTATGTTCTGGGCAACAACACAGTGTTTCAATGTGGCGGCCTCCATGAAAGAGGACCCGCTCCCACTGTGAATATAAAAAAACAAAAAAAGATTTAAATGTGATTATACATGCATGAAAACATAGTTATGAATGTTATATTCCATGTTTGCCTTATTCTGAAAATAAAGTCCCCAAATCTTACACACTGCATCTTTAAGCTTTGACTGTAAATTGCCAAATGAAAAAAATAACAATATTTCATCTCATTTTGATTTAGATTTAGTAGTACTAAATTCTCAAAGTGCCTGCTTCCGTGCTAACTGTGATAAACTCATCAGTCAAACTAATTGTTGATTTATGACTGCCATCCATTGTATCCACTTTAGTCTCACTCTTTTCACAATTTGCAAAGCTGGAATGTAGATATGTAGATATATCTTCTTCATAGATGCTTTCAAACTCACTCAGTGATCAAATCGACAAGCCTGTAGCCTGTAGCAAGAGTGAAGAGTAAGAAAATGTCAGAGGATCACAGTGTATTGCCTAATAAATGGTGTGTTCACACAGAAAGCAAAGCCAAATTCCCACATTCTCATGTTAGTGTACTTATGGGTACATATTTGCCCATAAGCTGGTTTATTACAGCAGTATGAGACCAAAAGAAACTTATTTTGGTGTGATTTTATTGCAATAAACAGATTAAAAGGATGCCAAAATACCTAAAGCAAGATGTCGTTTTGTAAGTCAGGTCTGTGTTTGTTTTTTTTTACTATGAGCTCATAAGATATTTAAGATATGATGGTGCCTGATCATGACAAGCTTTGTGGGTGAGGAGAAAGATTTTTCTGGGAGCCAGTAGAGAGAATCTTACTCCTATGACATACCCTGATTAATGATAATGGTGAGATTCCTTACAGTGGTAGTGCTGGGGGCCAGGTTGATGCCATCTAGAGTAACTATATCTTTAGATAAAGACTTTCTGAGGTATTTGGGGCCAATAACAAGAACGTCATCCAGGTTTTTATGTCCTGAATACATGCTTGAAGTGAACTGATTTCATCTGTCATTAGATATAAGTGGGTATCATCTGCATAATAATGAAAGTTAATTGAGTGATACTGCCTAAAGGACGCACTGATAAGGTGAATAGAGTTGGTCCAAGCACAGAACCTTGTGCAACACCGTTACTACCCTTGGCGTGCATGGTGGATTCATAATTATGTACAAATTGAGATTGTTCTGATAAATAGGACTTAGACCAGCTTAATATGTGCTTCCTTTAATACCAATTAGGTCCAGGCACCATGTAGTGCCAGGTACAGAGACAAGTCCTTTGTCTGATGCAATTAGAGGGTCATTTGTAACTTTCACTAGTGCTGTCTCTTTGCTATGAAACGCCTGGATCAAGAGTGGGCTTTTTGAGAAGCGGTTTAATTACAGCTACTTTAAACTGTCATGCATAGCCTGATGATAAAGACAGATTAATCTAGTAAAGAAGTGATAAATAAAGGCAACCTAGTTGGAATGGGGTCTAAGAGACAGGTTAATGCCTTAGATTTAATCAAACCAAAGTTAAAAAATGTAAATCTATGTCACTATGTGGATGTAAATGTATGTACATTTATAATACATATGGCAATACCTTGGTGTTTTGCATTGTCAACACAATACTTCAGCTACCTGTTTTTGAAATGCAATGTCTTCTCCATTATGAATGCAAATAGGTAATAAAGAAGTATTTTGTTCAAAGTTTAACATTAGTATCCCACAAATTTGTGAAGTTTTTGTATTTGCATCATCCAATTAGGGTCCCGGTGAAATCGGACATGAATTTGCATCTATTCACTTTTTTACATTGTTTGTTTGTATGTAATCGTGTCGTGTGAATAGTTTTATTTGCTTTCTTTGTGAAGGCTGAATTAATCCAGGGATTACAGACCATACTAACCATTAATGGAGTGAACTGATTTTAACGTGAATTTGTCAATTATGGCTCATTTTGGAATTGGGCTGAAGTTGACATTTCTTATTGTTGCACAGATTTCGGGCAAGTCAGATCTGTCTTGATACTCAAGTAGCACTTTACATGGTGTGGTCTTGAATAAGACTGCTGTGATCACATATTTGTATCTGATATAAATAAAACTAAACTTTGCCTCAAAACAGACACACCATACCGTCTGCATTTCCATGGCCATCTGTAGCCCAAGTTTTTGTTTTGCTTCTCATAATAGAATTGCACAAAAGCTGCATATCTCTTTCTTTTCAGCATTTGTTGTGGCTGTGTCTGTTTTGTTTGAATAGACTTTGATACTGGAATTATCAATGGACTAAACCAAGCCCAAGTTCAGTATTTATGCTTTATATAAGCAGCCACATCAAGGCTGGTTGATTGATTTATACCATGTGAGCACAGATGATGACCTTCCTCAATGGCCAACGCATAGTATAATCAACACGAAGTATAAGAAAGTGAGTTTGCTGTATTATTTCAGAATAAATCATATACATAGAATACAATACCATACCATAGAACCTTGAACCTGTTGATGTGAAACCAAACAAAACGTGTGTGCATATATAAGTGTGTAAAACACACATCTGTCAAACACTCACAGCCTTCTTTGCTTTCATTTGTAGAAGCTGCTTTTCAATATAGCATCCATCCACACAGTTTTTTCTACTTGCGTCAATGAAAACTGCTTCACATGTTACTCTCATAATCCACTCTTAAAATACACAACAGAGGGTGGAACAGTAGCTGGCAGTACTCCTCAAAGGGGAGATTTAGTTTGAATTAGAGCTTGCTAATGGAATGGGTACTTGTTGTACGAAAAGATTTGTAAAAGATGTTAAGTGATTGTGCTACTAGATGTTGTGAATAACAAGCCAGACCAGATTTAATTGCCAACACGATAATGGGACAAATTCATCTCATAGTTTAGTTACATGCATGTTGTCCTGACAAGATGTAATAGAACTGTGAGGTAAAATGTTGTAAATACTTTAGCAATATAGGGTTTGATTTAACATAATTGCAAAATTCAGCCTTAATATTGCACCATTTTGTCATCTGCACCACACAAACAACACACAGCAGAGGAGCCCAGCAGATAACAGCCTTATTAAAGCAAACAGTTTAACTGGCTTTTGTGCTTCTTCTTCTAGGAGCAGGAGCAAATGTTTCCCATCTCAGGCCAAATTTCATATTTTCATTTGAATGCCTCCAGTGAATGAATGATTGTATAGTAAAAGGCACACATGCCAAAACTGGAGCAGTTGGCATACACAGGAGATGTTTTTGTGGTTTCTGCAATAGGTTTCCTTTATTCCTTTTCAATTAACTTTCAGAGGTCTCAGGCTGCACTTGAGAGTGACAAAACATTTCAGGAATAGCGTATTCTTATTTTCCTAAAGACCTGTATTACAGAATGCAGTATTAGTCTACATGTACCCTCCTTTGCACAGTAATGAAACACATTTTCACATAGTTTTTAACATGCACTGAGAATCTGTTAACAGGGTCAGCTTTTGCAAGCTGTTTAATGGTCTCAGTTTGTTTGCTGCCAAAGAATGATGAACATTTACTCAGCTGTAATTGTTACATGAGAGGCTAATGTTCTGACACATTGTAGGTGAGATTTAAAAACGAAATGTCTCTCTGTCTTTGGCTGTCAGAAGCATGTATTTATTTTTGAAATGTCCTTCCTTTGGCAAACACAATCCATTAGAAGTGTAGAGATATTCATTCCTCATCACTTCAGTATAAAAATACCTGTAATTAAAGTATTTCTTCCCTGACCCTGATATAATTGCTAATCAGAAACTCCATCCTGTAAAGTGACAGTCAAGTAAACTCAAAGATAATGTTGTGGGTGTGTTTTGAGCAATTAAATTCTCCATTAGGACTCATGTTCAAAGTGTCTATTATCTCTCCAATTGCTTTTTGAATTATACTGTAGAAAGCAGCCTTGACATTGTCTTTATTATGTATCTCCTGGCTATGGCCTCCTAAAGTGCTACACACCGAGGCAGAGGAGGATTCAGTACAGAGTTCACATTTCTGCCGGTAAATGAGTAGAAGAATTTCCTGTGAGCAGGAGCTTCACAAAGTTTAAAAAGTTACATTCAAATTTAATGTGAAAGTTTTGGCACATAAATGAAAGTGAGATAAAAAAGAACGGATAGTTTAAGTGTCCCAAGAAAATCTGTAGTGATGCCACTCTGTAAACCAAGAGCAGTACTTCTCCTATGTTTTATCTGTTTCTCAGTATCTTAATATATCAGGAGGCTTGCAGGACTAAGAATGATGATCTCATCTCTCAAGCTTTCGGGCGCTATGTGGGTGGGTTAGATAAGACTTTGCAAACACAAGCTACAAGGTGTTTTGCTCTAGTTGAGTGGATCTGATTGAAATCCACTCTAGATCAAAATAGCTGATTTGACGGAGTCAGCTCTGCTGATTTGGCCTGTTTTTTCAACTTTGTGGATATTTATTTCGTGTTCCCTCCAGACGAACAAGGGCCTGTGTAAAAACATACAAGTGAGAGTTAAGATTTGTGTTTGGCTATCGTTTTTCCTGGTGAATTATTTTAAATCAGTAGAAATATTAATCAGCTACAGTCAGAGCTGCTCTTACATCATTGTGCACACTGGCTAAATTACATATTTGCTTACTGTGACCCCTGAAAACAACAGATTTAATTTTTTGTTATTCCTTAAAACTGTACTTGTGCTGTCACAATGCCAAAAGTGTATAGTCCCAAGGTAATAATGTAATAAATAAGTAGTACATCTAATAAAATTATCTTCTTCATGTATGATAACACATACTCGTATTATTTTAATCTGAATTTATTCAATATTGACAGACAAAAGTGGGTTTTTTATACAAAACAATTAATACAGCTAAGTTAAGTTGAAACATGTTCTTTGTGAACACTGTTCTCTGTAGACGGTGAGGCAGCAATGGTGCATCACTTCTTGTCTCAGTCACAGAAGTCCTCATCAATAATATAATATAATATAATATAAATAAGATAAATATAATGTAAGTAATGTAATGTAATGTAATATAATGTAAATATAATATAAATAGATAATAAATTATAATATAATATAATATAATATAATATAATAATATAATATAAATAATATATAATATATTATAATATAATATTATTCTAATATATTTATAATATAATAATATAATATAACATAATATAATATAATTTATTCATATAATATAATCATTAATAATCAAACAATAATAATAATCCAAGTATTACATTTAAGAGCGTAAAGAGGCAGGTTGGAATACCAAAAAGATTAAATCACTAAAATGACTATCTAATGCCAATTAACCATTATCATACTGTAATTAACTTGTTTGCGTACACTGGTGAGTCAATGTTTAAATTGTTATGTTGTAAATTACAGAGTGGGATAAAACATTTCAGATACGGCAGCACAGTTACAGAGGGGCTGTTGATCAAGCTGCATTTGAGGAGAAGCTTTAAAGTTAACGTAGAGATTACAGTCAGCAGATAAGAATCTTTTTTTTTTTTTTTTTTTTTTTTTTTTTGTCTGAGGATTATTGGCGAGACATGACGTGCGAGGGCTTCACTGAATGTGCTGTAACAAAGTCAGGTCTACCTCGGGGCCAGAGTGGGCTAACACCTAGTTTGAAATGTTTGAATGTGATTCTGTCCAACAGGACTGGATTGTGTTTGTGTTGATTTACAAAAATGAAATATGTTGAGGTTATCAGCAGAGGCTGGATACAACTGGATTGGAGGAAATAAGATTGAGATGTCACTGCCTCCCACGACAAGATAATCTGGAGTGACCTTCTGTCGCTTTGCTCCCAAAATGTGTTTAGCCGAAAGAGGCCAGAAGGAATTATTTGATATTTTCTATAACAGTGAAAATAAAGGGTATGACTCAAATGTTGCAGATGAAAACAGCATCTATTATTTATCTTTAAAAAAAAAAAGCGATGGGAGGCAATTTTAAAAACCATGAAAAATGTGTAGGATTGGCAACAAATGTAGTAGTTGTAAAATGGCTGTGTCCTTTTTCCCTTTGGAGCAGCGCATTCCTGTTAGAGCAGAATCTGAGAGGATGGACATCCATTATCTCCGGTGCCGTGGAGGTAGAGAGAGGATTATCTGACTCCTGCAGATTTAGCTGGCATCCCCACAGTTTGCAGACATCAAGATCCATCTCCTACCTGTCGATCAGAGTCTGGCACATGTCTCCATTAGCACCTTGTGGCAGATGTTTTCCATCCACCATCCATCGCTTAGTGTCACACATCCTTAATTGGGCATGGTAATTATCCAATCGCACAATATTAAGTGTCCTATTTGTGGAAATGCGGTCGCTGAAAATGAATAGTTATTGATCAGCAACACTGACATTCAACTTACTCCTTTTCGCACATTAGCCTAGCATTGATTGCTGGCAGCACTTCCTGTGTGCAATACTGAGAATCGACCGGATACTTAATGTGCGGTCCAGGCTTGACCATTAGAACCATCCATTATCACGCTTGCCATCCACAGGCTTGTCACTAAGGCCTGGTGGGAAACTGGCAGGCAGACATGACTGTGACTGCAGATTTAGGTTCTCTTCTTTCTGTCAGCAAGCTATTGCATAATTAATCGAATACAGCCCGTACTGTACGGGTTTGTTGCAGCTTAGAATATGTATGAGTTTTGTGTGCGAGTGTTTGCCTGTTTTGCTTTGTGTCAGCCACAATATGTGCATTTTACAGTATGCATTAAGCTTGTGGATTAAGCCTTGCCTCTAAAGTGTTGAGTCTATTGTTGTGCGTCCTGTCTAATGTTTCTTAGGTTGTCACTTAGAAATAAATGCATTGATCTTTGGCCTGTATAGAATATTTATAAATCTCATGGTCATGGCTGGATTAGGGGGGCCCTTGAGTGAAAATGTGTTGTCGGGTCCCTATTTAACAACCACCCGCTCGCTTTTCACCCTGTATACATATAGCAGACTTTACATAACAGCTTCATTCTACATTCAGAGACCAGTATGCCTGAGCTGGATAATACCATCTTTCTCTGTGGTAATTTAATTGTTGAAGCTTTGATCCTGAAATGGTTGATATGGCAACATCCATGGTTACTTGTGGTTGTGGTTTAATACCCAGAATTCCATGGGCAGGAAACACTTCTTGAGCTACTTCTTTGTCAAAAAAAAAAAAAAAATCCACAGAGAACAAACAGGTTTATAACTCATCTTCTGTCGAAAAAATGAGAAAACGACTGTGTCTTGTTTTGTGGAGGCGCTTTTGATGAATGATCACAGTCAACACTAACCTCTGTGACAGACACAATGAATTTCGTGTGACGGCTTCAAAATAAAAGCTTTTAAAGTGACACGGCAGCAGTAGGAAATGTTGAGCAAACAGTGAGGCTAGTATCGTTGTGAAAAAAAAACAGTAAAGCCAAATATGCTGAATCATTTCCCGTGAATCAGCTAACATAAAAATGTGTTTTGATTTAAGGAAAATCTAAAGGATCTTAACTTTAAACAACTTTATTATTTATTATTTTACACAGTCACTATCAAAGTCAAATACCGTCTGCTTGGACAGCCTGTCATTCTTTCCCCTCCAGTTGCCCTCCGTCCAAATAGGGACCCAGTCAGCTGTGTGCAGCCTGATTTCACTGCTTATACCGGTTGTCCGCACAAGCAATCTCTTTATGTTCTGCATTTATGGGTAACCTGGGCTTGCTGGGGGTCCACGGTTTGGAGGAGATCTATCATCGTAACACAGGTAGGCAGTTTAATAACGCTGCTGTGGACTCCTGAGAAAAGCCAGGCATTTATTTAATGTAACGTGGGCAATGTTGGGGGGCTGACAGATAGCCCAGGCAGGAAAAATGATGTCCTCTTACTTCTTCCTGCTGAATTCATATAGGACAGCAGCCTGGGAAGGAATGTGCAGCCTTAAACTCTTTGCAGGGATGAAAGTGGAAGTATAAACGAGGACTTAGACACCTCATTTCTTTGTGTACATTTTTGGAAGTATGATAAACACCATGGGATTATAAAATGTCTAAATTCCACTGCTCACAACACCCCCCACCTACTTAATGAAGCCTGCATTAATTCAGGCAGGATATATTACTGGTTCAACATTCACCCGTGAACGTAATTGCTATTTTCTAATACATGAAGTGTGACATCCTGCGCAGACGTCATGGGGAGGTGTTCCCGTGAACAATACACACTGGAGACCGGTGTTCACAACCCGTGTCCCACATGTTGTTATGTTTAGGCTGCTAAAACCTCTGCCCTAAGTATCGCTGGTGCAACCGATGCAGCGCACCGGGACCGAGAAGCAGTCGGGGGGCCCAGTCTGTGTGACAAGCGAGAATAGCAGAGCTTAACTTCATTTCATTCTCCATGGCAACCCTTTAGAGTCACAACACCCAGAAATGATCAGGCTGCTTTTCGCAAACTTTTCCCACACAGGCATCTTTATTTTATGTTTTTACATTTATTTAAATGATGCACTTCACAGTCAACATGTCTGCTTTAGATCTAGAAGAACAAAAATAGAATAGATAGAATAGATAGAGTTAACTGTGCCTGTTCCCATGTATAAAAGCAGAGTATAAAACCTAGAGTAGATAGTGCTCTTGAGTTCTTGTCCCCTGTGTTGAAGGTCATTAAAGTGTTTCCCACAACATGTTATTTTATTTTATTACCCCACAATCATCTGGCGACCTCTGGAAATTATCTCCTGACCCCCTTGGGGTTCCCGACCAGGTTGAGTACCACCGCTCCATGGTAGTTCTTATCAGTACGGATGTAATATATTTTTGGCAACAAGCCGAATGTTGGTGTCACTGTTTCCAACTTTTGGAACAAGTAAGGAGACCTTGTTTAAATTCAATTAAGTACAACTTTATTGTTATTGACACAGTGTGGCACATTTCATATTTGAGTGACAGACAGCACAGCAATGAGTGCAATGTTTAGTTTTTTTTTCCCCATTCTGCAGCATTTTATCATAGTCAGACTTTTCAAACATAAGCATGTCTTTTTGTTCCAAGCAGTAAATTAACGCTTCTCGTCGTACACAAGGAAACAGTTTATGTAATAGTTGACTATAATTAGTGGACTTATGTCATGTCGCACTAACAGGATCTAACTCAGTTTGCTGGATGAGAGTTAATGTACATGGTGAGTCTCTCCATGGTGACAGAAATTGTAAGTGAGTGGTTCTACTGTATGTGTGTATGTGTGTGCACAGAAACACTACGGGCTAAAAAACTTGAGGTAAAGGTGAGGGGTAAATCGTAAAAAGGTCAATGCAACTATTTAATGTAACGAGTCATCCTTTTTTAATATTTAACCAAGACAGAGTCAGAGAAACAGAAATCAGAGCGTCTTCTGTAATGTGACGTATTTATAAGGGAAATGGAAGTGGCTTATTTACAAGAGGGATTTAACTCAAATCCTACAGATGTGACTGAATCACAGGTTTGGCTTATCTAATAGAGTAGCACATAGAGATACAGAGATCAGGAGCTGCAGGACATTTGGCCTGCACTGCATTGTTATACCTGGACTAGGAAAATAAAGGTGAAACTGATCAGTTTGACCTCATTGAAGCACATTCTTTATGAATGTAAAGAAATCCAAACACAAATCTCCTACTAAGATATTGTTCTGCTTGTTACCCACTAGCCAACATTCAAGTGTGTTTTTAGCTAGCCACCCTTAATCACATTTGATTGGGTACATTTATATAACCAACCCCAAGTTCAAGAGGAGTCGTCAACAGTGTTTTATGCTTTACAGAAAAAGAAACGTGATGGAAAAACTCCAAAATACTCTGCTCTTCACTTTTTTTGTAGTGAGTGTGAAGGTGGACGTGGAGTTGTGACAGCTGTTAGCAGTCAGAAACATTTCAAACGAGAAGTCAAGTCGTTGAACAATGACTCGAACAAAGAAATCAGACAATGCACAGGCACTTTAGTGACCCCTGATTTTGTGGACTTGACCACTCTTGAAATAAAATCCAGACTCCACTTTGTCTGAGGCCAACACCAGGCCAAATAGAAATGCGGTCGATTCTGAGACAGGACAGAGACAGACTGGTCTCGGTTTTTGGTTTTTGCAGCCAGGTGAAACAGAACACACGCAAGCTTGAATTTAAAACACAAGAAAATCTATAAAAATATGTAAAACATATGCTTAAACCCACCACACAGGCTCTCAGAAACAGCAGTGCATGCAACCATCATCAATCCTCCCAGTTATCAAAGGTTCAAATACGAACACCATCATCAACCACCAATATATTTTAGGAGACTGATCATCAGCGGATTCGTGAGCAAAATTTGATATTATGTCTTGTCCACCCCCAGTAGCCTAATATGAACAAAATAATGCATTCATATAAGAAAGACATCATTAGACAATAAAACACGTGCTTAAATGGCCAAATCCTATAAATAAAAGAGCATAAAGAACATGTAACCTGGCAACACATCAGCAGTGGTGTGGATGAACACTCTAACAATTTCCTCACTCATAAAACACTTTTAGTCACATTTTAGAAATCTGTGTTTTGAAGGTTGCATCGCTTTGTTTGAACATTACCAGCCAAGCATCACTCTCAGCGTCTGCTCAGCCCATAGGAATACCAGTAGTTGAGTTACTATGAATGTCTAAGAGTTTAAACAGCCCATCCTGCAAACAGGGAATCTGTACAATCTTATTTTAGTTCAGGCAGCAGCAGATTCATCTTTATAGAGCATGTTCATTAATAAAACAGGAAGGTTTAAAAAAAAAAGAGGTGTCCTCAGCGCTTCCCAAAACACCAAAGGTGTTTATATTTTTGCTTTGCTTCTAAATATTTAAAATGGAATTACAAAGGCCTTTTAACACAAATCGTCATCTTGATATAAAAAGATAGAACAAAGCTAATTTTAGGCACTCTAAGCTCCTTTGACATTTTATTGTATTCCGTGCTCTCAGATATGTTTGATCCTATGCACAAAATTTAGTGCATGTTGGCATAGTCCACATAGCATTTGTCAAGATTTACAGAGTCTTGCTGCAGAATTCTTCCTTCCTCTGTGTGCTGGCTGTGTACACCACTTCACACTGATGCCCCTTATTGCGTGGAAAGTTTGCTATGGCAAGAAGCCCGCTTGTAAATCATACATATTGGATGAGACATGCAGCAGATGAGCCTGGGCCCTCCAGTCAGGCCTAGCATTAATTAAATATCAATTGGCCCTGCTTCCGTACCTCATTTCATGCCACATTCACACCTTGTCTGGGCTTGTTGAGGAAAAGTTAAAATGAAAGTTGTGGCCTTGCAGCTTCATATAATTCATAGCACTGCTTGGCTCGAGCATCTTGGTGTTAACACTGTGAATTCTGGTGATTTCTACAGCGAGTGCACAAGAAAAACTTCAGGGTTAGGGTTGGGATGAAATACATGATTTCCTTCTCCTTTATATGAGAAATGATTGCAGCTGATTGCTGGTTTAAAGCTTCACTCTGCTGATAAAATGAGGAATTGCACAAGATGGTAAAAAAAAAAAAAAATCTGATGTGAATCATTCTGTCATTATTTTGAGAGAATAAATTGATATGTAGTTTATACGCATTGCATACAGAACATTTACATAATAAAGGAATTCTGCACAGATGCTTTGTGATGAAATATTAGCTTTGTGTCATGAGCTGCGGCTGTTTTGCCCTGAAGATTTCTACATTTTACATAACGCTCAGAGATGCTGTACATGACTGAATATAAACACAGATGTGAAATTCAACATAATGTTTAGCTAGTGTTGACTGTGAAAACACATTGACACATTTTCAAGTATATTACAAGAATTAACATGATTGCAGTTATTTGCAGTTTCCTGTTAATCACACAGTTCAGATATCTGAGCCTTTATCTTCATTACAGCAGACATAAATTGTCTTTTTTTGACAAAAAAAGCTTTTTTTTCATTTCTGGTTTTGTTGTTGTCACTTAAAAAAAAAAAAAAAAAAAAAAACATATGTAAATGCTTTCTGCACAATGTGGCTTTTCCAAAGTGTCCTCACCAGCAGGCACTTCATTCAAGAATGCTCAAGCAAGCGTGCTTTTACAATCTGCCACACAGCAGCTCCTTTTAATGCAAAAACCTACTGAATTTATGTTTTTCTTTCTCACGCTACCCCATGTATGTTGTATTTATGAGTTGTTTACAGACGATCAAACCAACGCCCTTTAGTCAATGATTAACATAAATGCAGATGTTAAAAGACAGACGATAAAATAAAGCAACGCTGTGACGGATAAACTAAACTTTTGTATGCTGATTTCCATCATGTACTGAAACACTAATGTCAAGTATGTAAGATATGCAGTTAATAAGCTCAAACATGGAGAACCAGCGGCCATAAGGTTAGCACTGAGGCATCCAAGGAGACAGCATGTTTTAGTCTATGCAGACTGTACTACATTAGTTAATATATGAACAACATATGATGGTTTTGTGAACTACAAAATACCTCGAGCAGAAGTTGCCTTTTAAATAAACAATTTGATGTGCCATAATTATGCATATTGCTACAAAGCCACATGCTCAGAGAAGTATACAAGTTTGCGTGCATGAAAAATGTCCTAGTGAATAAATACTTTCATGCCGTGACTGTGATAGTGAATCAGTAATTAATATGCAGGCAATGCATGATGCATCCTCCAATGGGCCCAGCAGCATCCAGAGAGGAAGTCAAATCCTCTCACATACAGTATGTACTTTTTTCTAAAATTAAATGATTAAATATTTACACAAGCTCATCTGGGAGATCAGACAAAATATTTATGAGGATTGACTTGTGTAAAGATCATATTGCAGCAAATTTATGGTTATTTACCAACAAAAAAAGAGGAGAGGAACCTTTAAAGGTGTAAAAGTCTGACCTTTTCACTTCACTTCATTTTTCAAATGTCATCACATCAGAGCTGCTTTAGCCTCAAAAGATTTAATTAAAAAAAAAGCCAAATCAATGCAATAAATAAACAAACTTTTTGATTGATTGTGTCAAAAATACAAATTTACTTTGCTTCACAGAGTAATGTATGAAAGGGCAGTTGATCATGTAGCGTGTGCCTTAATCCCGTCATTAGTCACCAGCAGTAAACATGTCATAACCTTTTGTCGTTAATGTTGTTCTGTTGACCTCAGTAGTCAAAAGAAAACACATTACAGTATTGGACCAGCCTTGGATTTGTGCGCATACAGCAGAGTCGCCGCTCTGTTCACTGACACTTCATGGAAAGTCGGCAGCACTGTTCACCTTGGAGTCCCTTTGATGATGTCTGAGGGATTCCCCTAATCCTCCGAGGGTAGGGTGGAGGGCACTTTCTCCCTGCTGAGGGGATGGAGCCACTTAATGGATCACAAAGTTAATCAACCGCAGGGAGAGCCCGACTGAACTGGAGGAATAGGTTGAACCATTAGTCCTCTGGGAGACACACACACACACACACACACATACATACAGACACGCGAACACACACATCACTCTTTAAACCCAGCAAATAACAAACAATTGACAATTGTTTCTTAGCTGCACGTACTGGCTAAAACTAATATAAGTTTTAAAAAAATCCAATATTTTGTGGAGCCTGTGTATTTCAGTGAGTGTGGACTAAGTATTGTGCTGTTCAGTTCAACAACACAGCAACGTACATCCTCAGAAATGACAGTTGCATCAACACCTCATGAAGACAATGTATTGCTGGAATGTTAGTTAGTTAGTTTAAGAGGTGTACATGATAATAAACAAGCACCTAAATATAAAAATGGTAGTTTTATAGATGCAGTCATAATAATATGATTCATAATATAAAGACAAAATGCTTCAAAAACGTCTAAATCTTGATAAAACAATAAGAAAAGAGTGAGACACGTTAACTGTGTAACATATGGAACTGAAATATATGTATTAAATACCCAGAGGAGCTTTTATAACTACCAACTCAACTTTTCCAATTCTTTTTTTATTCTTACATTAAGCCTGCAAGGTCAGAACAGGTACATAGAAATGATCCAAAACCAGCGGCTCTATTTTTTGACTATTATTATTTTATGATTAAACGCCCTTGTAGAAGCCATACATAAATCTGTTTTATAAGAGTTCACTTCTGTCAGAGACCACAGACTCTGGCGAGCAGAAAGAACTTCTGTGTCCTTTTCATTTCATTTGCTGCAGCTTCACAGTGTCTCCTACCGAGAGACGTGACCCTGCGAGAGCTCCACGCCAGTTGAAAAAACGCACTTAGTGATGAAGTGTTTGCAGCCGTATGATGTGCCAAGACAAGAAATACATTTCAAGTAAATACTTATTTGTATTCAGAGCTGTAGGATTTGCATATAATTGCCATACGAGTAGCTTAAAAGACGCGCTCCTCTCTTCTGTCAAGCATGAAATGTGTTACTTTATAAAAAGAAACACACATGGGACCAACATGCTCTCATCTCCTCTTTGTTTGTTTAGATCTTTTTGCATACTTTAGTATCAAACACCTTGGCTATTTTTCTTTTTCTTTTGCAGGTTCTCTCATTATTGGTTTTACCTTTGACTTCATTTGAGGCCGTTCACACGGGAAGACTGACAGCAGTTTGTTGTTAAGCTCAAAACAAGTTGGGGTTATGTTTAATCTAGCGAACAAAAAATGATTTCCGCTGAAGCATAAATCTCACCTTTTCTGATTTCCTGTTTTTTCTAATTAACAGATCATCTCTGCCTCTCGGTTAGAACTGCTTTTTATACCTTTTGAGGTATAATTTAAGAAAACAACATCTGCTTATTTATGAAGCTGACATGAGGTGATAACTCAAACAGTGAAATCGTTCTTGATCAAGGTGTTTCATTAGAACCTGTCGAACTGATTGTGAGCCGCTTGGATTAGCAATCGCTCCGTTCTTTTAATAAACTTTTTTTCTCACTGTGTGCACACTTTATCATAAGCACAACCTACACTGGTGCCTTCTACTGTAATTGGTTGCTGATGTGGTTAATGTCTTGCTGAGCTCATTGGATGGGTCTCCACCGAGTCCAGCTGCAGTTTTCACCATGTGTCAGTGAGTGTTTTCCACCCTCCAGCCTGAGGGGGCAGCAGTCAGCCATATTTTAACTATGACTGTAACCTTTTCTTCACCAGGTATTCTAGCCATTCTATTGTGAACATGAACTTGACTGATGACTTTAATCAAGTATGCCTAAACATAACTAATTCTAATAAATCTAAACATTGTCATAGAGCCAGTAGGGTCATCAGATTAGACAAGTCTTGTATATTGTTCATGTCATGAGCACAGCATCGCAGACAGTAACCTGCCTCTTACACATGTGGCTGCTGTGGTCAAAAAAGTCCAATACACAAGTTGTGTACAGCAGACACAGGGAGAGAGAACCAGAAAGAGGTGGAGCCGGGCAAGCTGGCCTGAGTGCAGAGGTGTGTGTGTGTGTGGAGGGAATAGAACTGAAGGGAAAAAGCAAGGCGAGTAGATTAAAGTAATTGTGGGTAAACACTGAAACAAGTTGGAACTGGAACTGTTATTTCTTTTCATCTGGACTTTATTTGTACAAAAAAACTCTTTAGTCTGACCCGGATCACTCTTTTTTTTATTTTGAGGTTTGTTTGAGTGAGAGAAAGTCATGGAGCATGGTTCAATAACATGGTTCAGAATTGACAAAACCTAAAATTGGATTGGCCAATAAAATTGCAATGGGTGCAAGAAAATACTGATGTGTCATCTGAAATATTTTGTTGTTTAGTTCGGTTTGACTTTTTTTCCCACATCTTTGCTGTCATCAGTGCTGTCTTTGACACATGAGTAAAAATGACCATTGGTGCATCTCCAGAAAATCCTGATGTGTGTCATATCATATACTTTGTTGTACTTAGTTTGGACATGTTGTGTCCACATATTTGCTGATGACTGTATGTCTCTGATGCACCACCTGCCAGTAGTTGGTTTTGGATTGAATCACTAAATCTTTCAAAATTTCACTTTCCTTCTCTAAGAAAACTGAAAGTTTTGGATACTTCCTGAACGTCCTGCAGGTCTCTGTCTTTGTGTTATTTGTTAATAGTGTTTCAGCTCTTCAAATTTTGAAATGCTCTCTTGTATATTCTCTAAATGAATGCTGCTGAAAAAGGTCCATCATCATCATAACCCTTTACACGAAACCAGTATTTACAAGGACACACTCTCTTTGATGCTTTTTCACGTTCTTTCTCTTTAAGTACATTTCAGATCACTTGTTTTTGTCAGGACGACTTTAAATTCAAAGGACAAAATTGAATCCTTCTCAGTCCATTTTAGACAAAATAACATCAAGGCTTTAATTTAGGAACATGGCTCTAAAAATTGTCTCCATCAATGTTTCGTCTCGTACTGATTTACCAATCATTAATGAATTCATTGAAAGAGGACATGCAGACTCAAAAAAAACAAAAAACTCCTCACTCCTGAGCAGCTTCTACAAGATCTTCATTTTCAGTCAGGCAAGCAGCTATCAGTGGCCTAATCACCCATAAGCAGTTCCACAGCTGGTCTGATGAATTTGGGCCAAGCCTTTTGGTGTGTGATCCCAGGGAATAATGCTCCGAGCTGCCTATGTTTATCTAAGGGTTAATGGAAGGTTAATAAGACGGGGAACAGTGCAAACTCAAAAACTTTATTATGCAAATTGTGTTTTCTGAACAGAGTACTACTTGGTTGTGATGTGGTTGTGCTAATTAGCAGATCATCTCTGCTCTGGTTGAAAAGTGAGCCACCTTTCAGGTATAATTAAAGAAAAAAGATCAGATATTTATGAGGCAGACATTAGCTGATAACTAAAACAGTGAAATAATTCTTGATCGAGGTGTTTCATTATAAAATGTCAAACTGATTGTGAACTGCTTGGCTTGGTAATATTCTTTTGCTTTTAATAAATCTTTTTTTCTGATTGTATGTGTGTGTGTGTGCATGTCATGTGCACAGCCTACACCGGCGCGTTCCAATTGGTCACCGATGCGGCCAACGTCATGCTGAGCTCAGCATCTAAACCTGTACAAATCACTGCGAGGCTGGAACAGGGTGCAATACGTCCCTCTGATTCTCATTTACAGTCGAGAATAGATGCAGAGAAGATGCTACACTTGCCAAAAAAACCCAAAACATTCTCACCTCATCATCATATGAAACTGTTCTGTAACATTTGCTTGATAGTTGCAAAAGACATTTTTAATTAGGAAATACTTTTTCAGCAGTAACCTTAAAAAAGGACCTTAAGATCCTGCAAAATAGAATATTTAACTAACAAAGCAATCGCCTTTAGATATCCTTAGTTTTTCTTCTTAAGAGCTTGAAGATGCCAGATAATTTGCTTCATCAAGACTGTGTGGGTGTGGTTTGATCAGATTTGAAATGCCATTTGTTTGCTAACCACACAAATGCCATCACTTTTGGATTCTGTGTTTCTAAATCCTGATTGGTGCTCAGATACACATGACTTTTCCCCTCCCCCCAGAGAACACAAAATACAGAAAACCATCCTGTAAAACAAAAAGAAAAAAAGTTCATGTGGGACTCTGCAGGTCAGTAGAAGGTGACTGAGATTTTCAGGGCTTTAAATACAGCTGTTCATGGTTCGATATTCTGAACAAGAAGATAAAATAGCTGGATGACCTTGTGCTGTTTGTGTGGCAAAAGAGGTTGTTAGTTTGCTGTTGCATGACGTTTGGCTACACCGAGGGTTAACGCTGATGATATGAGCTGCTGCTGCTGCTGGTAAAGAAAGAAAGAGGCAGAAGGAGAAGGGCAAGCTCGCAGAGACCTTTACCAGTGCATGTCAATTTGATCAGGCCCGTATGTTTTGTTTTCCTCAGTGGAAAAAGCAACTGCGCATGAAAAATTGAACACATCCCCTCCTTTTGTTAACACTTCCTGACTCCATCTGATACAATATTAACCAGATCCCGTATTTTAGCGCTCGCTAGGAATAAACTTGAGAAATTACATGTTTGTTTGTTGTTGTTTATTGGTGTAATACCATGACAAAGGCAACAAAATGACATAAAAGATGAACACAATGGACAGACAGATAGACGATAAGATAAAGCTGTAAGTATGAGATGATGTGATAAGAGTGTGAGTGTAGAGATTAGATTTAGATTAGTGTGTGTAGGTGTGTTTGGATATTAGAGAGACAGGCAGTGGTATGTATCTGTGTCTAGTCATCCTTGTTTGGTGTGTAGTAGTAAAGAGGCATGTGAGATGGAGAAAAAGAAAAAGGCAGTGTTGATGTTGTTAGTGATGAATATATGATCTAACAGCAGTAGCATTGGATAATAGGATAACATAATAACATGGCAATCATGTTATTATCATTACATATAATACAATATAATAACAATGGTTATAATAACTTACATAATATAATATAGTGAAGAGAAGTGAGAACACACCGCTGGACCATACAGTATAAAATATGGACGTTGTATCCGTAACGTTACCCACAAGTTTCTGAAGATTGTTGTGAAGCTCATTGTGGTGGAACTAGCCGTCACCATCTTGGCAGTCCTGCCTCTGCTGACTCCTGGTAAATTTAAAAATGGGTAACAACCTGTAACAGCACCCACCTGTCAATCAAAGCGGCCATGCTTTTAATTCTGCACAACTTTAAACCTTGATATAATTTGAATCAGCTACAGAGACCAAAACTGTTTTTTGTACCAGGCTGTAAACATGTTTATTTCTGCTGTGAAGTTTTGGACATGGAGGCTTATGGAGACTCACTTCTGGAGTCAGTCTCAAGTGGCCAATTGAGGAACTGCAGTTTTTGGCAACTAACTGGTCAGCAGGTTGTTATTATCTTTAATTTTTTTATTTATGTATTTGTTTGGCCAGTTAAATTATTCTCATTCAGAAACATTACTAAAATATTATAAAGAGTGAATAACCACTGTGGTGTGCCAATCTTTTGGACTACTTTCTTTACGGATTATTCAATTAGTCACTTAGTTTACAAGATGTCAGAGAATAGTGACAACATTTCCCACAGCCTGAGGTAATGTATTTGAATTGTTTGTTCTATTCCATCTTAAATCCAAATATATTCACTTTACTCTCATATGAGGCAAAGAAAAGCAACAAATCATCAGATTTCAAGGAACCAGCGAGTGTTTGTCAGCATCGCTTGAAAAATGGCTAAAGCGATGAATCGATCATTAAAGTAGCTGCGAGTGATGACGTTTATATTGTTGCTGCTCTACAATCTTCATAGACTCATCTGATTTATTGTCAGCCACACCTACCCCCACAGCGAACACATCAAAAGCTAATCAGTCGCCTCATGTATAATAAGGATCAATGTCTCTCATTTATTAATGGTGTTTTCATTACAGGTTTTGAATATTACCTAACGTTTGAGTAATTTCCTGCTTCACTTCCCGCTTTCTCTGTGACACAGCACATTTGTGGACACAGATTTGTCCAAACAGCAGCCTCGTAAGAAAAAGGTGTGGACACAGAGCGGATGCAGAGCTTTGAGTTTTCCAAGCTGATTTGTATTCTGCCTGTGTGTGCAACCTGAGAGTGACTGACTGGCGGTCAGAGCCCAGTATTGACTGCTCTGAGGATGTAATAGAGGCTGGGGTGATGGGATCCAGGACATGAACACTCTCACTGTGGCATGTGCAGCAGAGCTATACAGGATATAACCAAGGCACTTAATCATCCTGCTGGCTCCATGCAGAGAAGCACCAGGCTCTGTGTTTTAGAATAATGCTTCTGCCTTAAATTAGATTCCATTGATCCTGCTTTTCTCTATAATTGCACAAACAGGATGGATGCTGGTTTTACTGGGGGTCAGACCAGACATTTGAAATACTTTAGCTTTAAGTAGAGGAGGTAAATTAAATCAGACAAAAGTCAGGTTGACCTGATTCAAGGTGACTGGACTATTAAGGGATTGCCAGATGATATTTAACACAAGAGAGCACAGTAGTGTCTCTGTTTTGGTTATTCAAAATGTGACTGTGCAAACATTTTCTTAATGTAACTACTCCATTGTTCTATCTGTTTAATCCATTGTAGTTACCCTCACATGATGGCAACCACCAAAGGCAGCCAACCCTTTCCCTCTCAAGCAGTCATGTGATGTGTTGTCAGTAAACACAGCATGTTTGTGTTTACCAACCTAGTCAGTCTATGATTGCTTTTCAGCAAAGGAAAAAGAAATGTAATAAATTTACCACCAATCCAGCTGTCTCCGGACAGAGCCGCTCACTGAGCTGCTGATTTGGAAACAGTCAGAAAGGTGTTTGTACTTTTTGACTTTTTGCTCATTTTGTGACATGATGTCAGATTGTCCCTGCTTGAACAGATCAGCTTGGATGATATCTAATATTTAGTTTATCGCCAGCAAATCGACTAACACGTATTGTCAGTGTAGACAAATCCTGATGCCGCTTTTTTGTCTGTGCCTTAGAGAGCTGTCTACAAACTATTAAAAACACATCGGCAAGCCACACTGTTACCCTAGGTAACATGTTCCTTTATTACTATGAACACACACACACACACTGTACTTTATTGTGAGTCAATCACACACACACAGACCTGCTGCCATAAATACTCACTAGTGTACCCCAATGTCTGTTAATCAATCACTGAAAATAGTCCCCAGCAAATACAGTATTTACTCTTGTTTGAGAAATGCTTCCTATTGTTGCTGGCCTTTTCCCCCTCCATACTTCTTTTTTTTTTTTTATAGATTTGTCACCCATTCTGTAGACTACATACAGGAAAGGAACACCTGAAAGTGTTGAGAGACTGAGGCAATAGAAATAAATGAAGTTGGAAAAGGTGGCGCTTAGATTGCAAAATAATGAGACAGAATATGCTGAAACATAGGCAGCACTAGAAAGGTATTTAATGTCACTCTGAACACAGAAAAAAAAAACTATCCCCAGCATTTTCATAGTATTTTTTTTTTTAAACGTCTTACCTAAACTATAGACTTCTTTTTCTGTCAGTGCTGTTTTTGGTATACTAGGATTGCATGCTATCTGTGCTCTAAGATGAAAGTACGATGAAAATTGAGGGATAGTTATTGTGTTTCTGGCTGATGCTGTTTGAGAGGTGGATGGTAAAAGGTTTGCTTACTGTAAGTTTGGAGCAGGTTAGAAATGGTAGAACTCACTTGTTTGTTGATTCATTGTCAGGATAGACCTTTTTTCACAGCAGCCATGTTGCCGTGAAATAGTGAGGTAAGCACAGGTGGTGGCAATGATACTAATCACGGTTTCTGCACCTTAATTAGTGTCATTGGAAACACCTGTGTTGACCCTAATATTTCATGTCAACATGGCTGCTGTGAAAAAGCTCTATCGTCTATGTTCTGTTTTTCTGGTTGTATTTTGTGAGTTAACAAACAGGGAAAAAAGACTAAAGACTGCTGGTTCTGGTGTTTTTCATGATACTTGCTGATAATAACAAACAGTAGTGGTGTGCAACACCGCATATTTTGGTATTGATCCGATACCAACTAATTATGGGCCAGTATCGCCGAAACCGATACCAATACTTTTCAATAAATAAGGTGGATGCGTCATTGAATTGCTAAATCTTAATTAATTTTCAGGAATTCTTACAGTAAGTGTTTATTGTGACGTTTCCTTTTTTATTATTCAATAGTTAAAACCCAGGACAAAAATTAGGACAAAGTTTATAATTAAATAGAAAATGCTTTATTATCAAACTTTTTTTTGCTTGCAAACCAGTAAACAAATTAAAACTAACAAGCA
This sequence comes from Larimichthys crocea, assembly GCF_000972845.2. Classification (NCBI taxonomy): domain Eukaryota; kingdom Metazoa; phylum Chordata; class Actinopteri; family Sciaenidae; genus Larimichthys; species Larimichthys crocea. The sequence continues at coordinate 9,750,470 of NC_040018.1, forward strand.
CTGTTGAGAAACTACTCTCTCCGTTTTTGTAGCTCCATGTTTTCTTTTGGATGTTTTTTTATATATTTATATAAATTGGTAGTGTTTCCTCTATACCTGACCAACTTTTTAGAAATCCCACATTTTGCTGTTGTCTCGTTTTTGGCTTGAAAATACAGCCACACGGCGCTCCTCTTCCTCTCTGCTATTCTTCTGTTGTATTCTGTGTGCGTTTCACGCAAAAATAGGCACGCACTGCGTGTGCTGACGAACCTGAGCCGGCAACTTGCTTGTTTGTTTGTTTGCTTTGCGCGTCTGAGTCTGACGCAAAGTGTGCCTGCTCTGTGCTGACACAGGAGCAGCGAGCCCGGCGACCTGGCTGTTTCCTCTTTGCCGAAACCGCAGCATTGCAAACAAGAGCGGAACTTAAAGTAAAGAATCGATCTCACCAGGCTAGTATCGATCCGATACCGATACCGACTTGGTATCGATGATATCGATATTTGAATCGATCTGCCCACCACTAACAAACAGGACCAAGAGTCCATGCTTGAAGCTCTGTGTCGATGTCGATAGGCTGACTAAAAAATGTGGATATACAACACCAGCCTTATTACAGCTGCGTACATATATGCGTTTGTGTGACTGTATATATACAGTGTAACTGTAAATATGTGCAGGGCTGACTTTGTGGTAGGTGCTGCAGCCTCCCGAGGCTATTCTTAGTGTGTGGTCCCTGGTTCAGGTTTGATTCTGGTTAATGAATCCACTTGAGATTCAGATTCAGGTGTTGCACAGTAAAATTGCCTCCTCTTCTATCTTCGTTCCACGGTAAACATACGGCAGCTGAAGATGTGTTAAGATGTGACTCTTCATGATTATGTCAACACTGAGACAAAGGTAACATTCACGGGCCCTCGGTCATCGTAAACTGGCTATTCATTAAACACTGTAATTGTACAGACGATGCAAATGAATGAAACTGTGCAAAATGATCAGATTTTTGTGGATAAAGAGTTAATTTATTCCGTTTTCTCTAGGTGTCTGAATCTAATTGAGAAGGGATGCCGTCTCCAGCGCAGAGCTATATTCAATTGTTCTGTTTGAGAATGGGAGCACTCAGCCTTCTTTCCAAGAGGGGTCTCAGGTGGCTTCTCTTCATTTAGCTTCTTTCCTCAGTTGATCTAGTTCTTGTGTAAACAAAACAATTTTTCAGGGGGAGAACAACGGTCTCAGAAATATGCATGTCCTTTTATTTACACTTATCCTGCCTGTCATGCTCCATATGCCATATAGACTGAGATATACACTGATGAAGAAGCTTAGCTGCGTGCACTACAGGAATTCAGGTGCAGTGAAGTGTGTAAGTGAGAATGACCCCATCCTTTTTTTCAAGGCCTTCTGTGTCATCATCTACAGGGTCATAAAGTGAAGGGTTTTTAGCAGAGCTGTTGTGTCCTCTTGCTGTTATGGCCTTTTGAAGCGGTGGTGCAGGACAAAGAGATTGGCTTGGCAGGTAATGTAGCACTTGTTCTGGGGAAATCTTGCAACCGCACAAGCAGCTAAAACAAGACATCTTCATCGGAGATGTGACGATTGCCTACATCCATCTTATGCTGTCTGATTTGATGGGCAGGATAGGCGACGGAAGCATCTGTTTTGACGTTTTTCTATTTGTAACAAATGATAGAAACGGGTTCTAGAAATAGGTTCTTTTTTTAGGAGCCTTTACCGACAAGATTAATGGAGATACTGGAGGGGGTGACAACGATGTGGAGTTTGTGTCAGGCCAACCCCTAAATGCTGCGTGTATCAGATTTTCCACACGAAGGACCAGTTTAAGGGGAAAGGGAAATGCAATGGAAGAAACATAGCAATTGTCACATGTATAGACTCAAAGTTTGTGAGGCATGAAAAGACAAATCAAAATATATACAACTGCTCAAAGGTTTGGGGTCACCTGTCATATTGATGTTTTCCTTCTTTCCTTCAATAATTACTATTTTAACAGAGATAAACAAAAAAACAAAAACAAACAAACCAAAAAAACGGTACAATTCAGACACCAATGTGTCGTTTAATTTGAAATAGTTTTGGCTCCAAATGGGAAATTCAGGTCTGTGAACACGAAACAAAAGATGAGATTTTGTGGCAGTTAGTCAAACCGAGACTGGGTTGTCTTACATAACCCTTGCTTAGAGGGACTGCGTTTTGTTCTCATCTACAAAACATTACTTTTTTTGTGAACGCCTTTTGTGAATGCCTTGTACAAAATAATATTTCTAAAGAGAATTGTCAACAACCTGAAAACATAAAAGAGCATTCAAAATTATAGAGTCCTCTCAGACGTCTGGTTCTCCATATCAAGCTTTCATGGAAAATATGGAGATAAAATCATCTGAAAAACAACTTTCAAAAACAACAAATGTATTACTGACCTGTTATGCAATAAATCTGACCGTAACACATTTTCAACATGTGTTTTTGCTGAATCTGTTTTTGAATCAGCTTCATTTTTTAGGCTGTGGTTTTCACTGCTGTTGAACTGTATTATGGTATACTGTGGAGTGTTTCGAATATTATGTCTACCCCATTTATATCAATACGGGAAGACTAAATGAACATTATTATTAACTCTTACCACAGCTGCTTTTGTCCAGCACTTTGATTAGTGCCTCCATCTGGCCGCTGGTGTATGATGTTGAAGGTTAGACGTCTTTGTGGTTTCAACAACTTTGACTCTTTTGACTTTTATTTGTTTCTGTGTTAGCTGGCGTTGTTACAGAGCCCTGACCATATGGAATTAATTAAACTATTAATAAACTACACAACAAAGAAATATATTTTTCAAAATGTATTCCCTTTCATTGCCAAACAATAGCATTACAACACTCAAGCTGGAAATAAATAACCCAGTTCTGTTAGCATTGTGTATCATTATGAACAGCAGCTGCTTGTTGAGACAGACATATTTGTGAATCGTGGCATAACTTATCAAAGCATTTTCTTTTGTTTCGCTACACAAGTTAATAGATTCCCAGGGTGTAGCATTCTCACTTTCTTCCCACTTTTTTGTGTTATTTCTTGAAGCAGCAGAAGGTGGCAAAATCCCAAGACCAAACCATCACATCCGATTTAGCATTTGTGTAATAATACACTTTACTTTTGCTGATGATGCTACAGAAGTTGAGGAGGGGACTTTGGGGAAACACCTTTCACAAACGTTCTCACATTCAACTTTAACAACATAGGTATATACATGCATTTGAAATCACACACACATTTTCACACTTCAACAGACAGAGTACAATGTGGAAGACTTCTTTCTGTACTACTACAATTCCTTCAAATACCCATACTTTAATCATCGTATCCATCATAGTACAGAGAATAATGGATTGTTGTTTGGGGTTAAAATTGACTCAAAAATCTCCTTTGAGGATACTATGGTATTATTTACCCTCTTACCATTAAACTATATTGAAACATTTAGGAAAAGAAAGATAAGAAAATTGAATCAGGTTTTTGCTCTTGCTTCTTCTTAATATACCGCTGGTGTAATTCTTCTAACCTGTTCACAGCAGACTGAAAAGTAGATTCTACAACTTCTCTCAGGTTCAATTCTCAGGTTCTGGCGGCAGGCAGTCTAATAACACTGTCAAATAAAACAGAAATCAATGTGGTTAAATGGTGGTGAGGCTCCTACCTCAGGCGGGAGTCGACAGCAAGCTGAAGGGTCCCAGCTCTTCCACAAAGTGATTATTTGGTTCTGAAAACACAAAATAACCCCAATGGAAGTCTATTCACATAAATTTACATTGTCTGACATTTTGTTATTTTTACCCATTTTCTATTCAGATGACAAGACTGGCATGATGACATACGGGAACAATGGTGTCAAAAGTTACAGAAATATGCCAAACAAACAGGAGGGGAAATAACTGAAGTGCGTTTATGCAAGCAAACATTGGGGTTTGGTAGTACACTCCAGTACACTTCATACCTTTATTTTACAGATTAACAGGTAATATACATAGAATTTTGCCCCTGTACACAATAATATGACAGATGTAATGCAGATTTAGATTTTAGGATTGGGATTTTGGGTATATGGGTATCCAGTCAAACAGACAAAAATGTCTTAGAAATCTTTTTAAAAAGTCTTGTGTTGCCAAAATGTTTTTGTGTCAACTTTAATTCAGCATGATGATGAGGGGTGTTTGATATCAGCAGAAGAGCTTTTAATTCTCTGAGCTGAAAGCTGGAAAATCACCAAAACCTCCTTCATTTTGTGATTCCTTGTTGGAACTTTATATAAATGCAGGCAGAGCACGTTCCTGCACTGCATCATTGGCTCATTGATGCATCTGCTCAGCTACCAGCTGACTAGTAACATCCAATCACATTTGTTTACTGGTTGGGCTCAGTTGTCAGTACTAAAATATTTTGTTGATTCCTACATGATGGTTGCTGCAGCTTCCACCACCCCCCCAACCTCCTCCTTATGTTTTAGTAATATAAAAATTCAACATACAGCTATTCCATAGTACCTCTTATAGTATGCCATAATGTATTTGTGGAATACTTCTCTCAATGAAATTCTTGTCGCTTGATAATTCCCTGAAAAGCAGAGCCAAGTCTGCATTATTTGGCAGACTTTTTTGTCTAATGTACAGATGTAATAGCTATAGTGGATCTAAGTACTTTAAATAATGGTCTATTCTTTGTTGTAAGTGTGTCTGGCTACAAACTATAATTTGAACCTGTCAAAAATACAATAAAGTTACCGTAGTAAGATTTAGTACTGCGTGGACTTCCCCATAATGAATTTTAAAAATAAATGAAACTGTTTTCAGTGCCAAGCTGGAGGATGAGCTGACAGTCTCTAACTTAAGGTATCACAGCATTGCAATCAAACTGCTAAACTAAAGGATTTGAAAGTCTGACAAACTTGAGTTGTTCATAAGAACCCTGTTACTCAAACCGAACAGCATAAAGCTCTGAATGCTGACCCTCTTATAATCACACAAAAGGTACTTTCCATCGCTGCAGTTGTTTTGCAGTGTTTTTTTCCTGCTGCACTTAGTGTGGTATTGATCATTGTTGGTCCAAGTCCTCAGGAATCAGCTTCTATTGATTTCACTTCAGTTGTAAGCCTCTCTTTCTGACCTATGTCTCTTTTCAGACCAAGCATCTTTTCAAACATCCTAACCTGTGTGCTGAGACTTTACTAAAACATTTCATTACTGCAGCACTTTAGCACAAATATTTCCAAAATCATTTGTACTTGGATAAAAAAAAAAGGAGGGGCAATTATAGCTGTTTTCAGACAGTATCTGTTAGAGACTAAATTTGCTCTGGCGTATAACATACAGTATATGCTCTGTTAGGTTGTTAGGCTGAGGGTGTAGTGCTTTCAGGAGGGTAATATGCTCCTTTGCCTGAACCTTCATTATCCTACATAAAAAGAACCCACTTATAGCCAGAAGATTCAGCACTGTTGATGGTTATTAATAACTGCAATGCAGTCAAAGTCAATACTGTGTGTGTATGTGAGATATTAAGTAACATGTGCATGTCTGTGTTTGTAATCAAGTCTGTGCGTGCCAAATGAAGAGACCTCCATTACTCACATGTTAGTTTGAGAGTTTATTTCAAGATTTTAAAGATTATTTTTAATGCCCGGCTGAGTGCTACATTGCAGAATCTTTAATCCCAACTAAGTGGAGCACGGTCTAATTCTGCATCCTATTTATTTCCTCCTCGAGCCTCAACCTTGCCTTGTCTGAAACCTAATAATGTCCTAAAACAAAAGCCTGCTATGTTAAGTGACTGTCGTGTCTTCATGCCTTCCCCCAAAGGAGGTTTCCGACCATGACACTCGGCATTATGGTGCTACACACATCAAGCAGCACAAAAAAACACGAAGAGTCTGTAATGTAATATTAAACTAGATCTCACTTACATCACGTGATTGTGCTGTCTACTTCATTACAGTACACCTGTACAATCTATCTATGATTTGTCATTGAGATTTTAGCTGCGAGTTGCCTGCTGTGTTTCCTCTGTGGTTAAAATACTAAAGTAGTTTCAGTGGTGCAGAATTTATTCATCTGAAAGATACATTCTGTCATTCTGTCTACGGCTTGTTGCTGCTTTAGAAACCTTGAAGCTTCAGTAAGAGGAATTGATTGAGGTGTTGAAGTTCAGTGCTCTTGGGTACAAAACTCAGACGGACTATTTGTGAGCTGTAGACCTTCAAATAGCTGTCCTGGGGACTCCGCGGGCAGTGAATCAATAGGCAGTTAATTTCAGGCCACACTCAGATGCTTTAATGCTAGCTCATGTATGGGTCCCTTACATCTTGAAGATTTCATAATAAACATTTCTGTTCCTGCAAACTGCAAACAATAAGATTAGATTACATCAGATCCAATAAAATGAAATACAATTAGATCAGATTAGATTAGATTTTAATGATCCTCTGAAGGAAATTCAGCCATTAAAGCAACAAGTAATTGTTTTGGTTCCCGCTTTGGGGAGAAGAATTACAGGCTATTTCTGCTGCACCATAAAAAGTGGAATTGAAGTCCACAGACTACAAATGGCCTCTGCAGCCGGTCTTATTTTTCAGCTAGTAAGATAAAGTTTGATAACACAGCCTTTATATACTCTGAAAGGGTCTGGGTTAGACTAATCCTGTCCACAACAGACTTATGATCCCTGGGCCTAAGTGAGAAACTCGAAAGTCCTGGAGCAGATGGTCATCTATCGGGGTTCAGCTTTCCTCCTGCCCTGTGGGGATGAACCAGGATGGAGTCTGGTGTACTGAAGTAACACCAGCAGGGCTAAAGAAGATGCTCTATTTCACTCAGGAGGGGACACTGAATTTCCCCCCTCAACACTTGAGGTCTCCATTGAGATGTGAACAGCAAGATGGATGTTGACAGGTGGTGTGGTGCAGTTGTCTGAATTGATACGCTTTGCTGTTAAGGTGTAATTTTCAAAGGTGTAGGCAATTGGGGTCTTTGAGTTCAAGTCTAGGTGATTTGGGGTATATGATGTGAAGGTTAGAGGGAAAAAAGCTAGACAGATTGTCAATTTTTAAAGCTTTGAGACATTATCTCAGATACTTGCTGTCTAGTATCTTGTCTCTAAATGTTAAGTGTCCTTGAACTGGCACTCTTGAAGGCAAAACATTTTTTTTAACAAATGACCTCCCTGGATAATCACATTTTCTGTCTTATCTCACTTTATTTAAAGTGTCAAAGAAGAGTCCAGCTATGAATGATTGACAGCAACTTACTTCAGAAACAGTGAAACCAGCATGAAGTATCAGAGTGTGGCTGACTTTTTCTGAGCATTTACCAGCATTGTTACCATGTTTTTAAGTGATAAAGAGTAGAACTATTTGGCAAAATGGCAGCAGCATCATGCATTATGAAAAGAAATCATTTGAATATGTAATTTGTACACACACAGTACACTGTGTATGATTTCGGAGGCTCTATATAGGGGAATATGGGAGAAATTGATAGATATATACAGTACGTTATATAGTGTTTAATCTCCAGAAAATAAGAATTGTTACATTTTTGTTGAGACTTTTATATCTTCAGATGTCATAGGTCCTCTTCCACCGTGTCTGCTATGTGGACCCACGCGTTTCTACAGTAGAACAAACTAAACACTGGGCCCATATAGGGTGTTTTGCATCTTTGTATGTTTTGTGGCCACTGTAGTTTCTCCTACACACAGGAGGGTGAGTCTAGGGGGACGCTATCAATAACTACACTGCTAGATGCCACTACATACTGGTCATTTCATATTTAATATTTGAATACACATCAGGCACTTTTGTATAAAAAAACCATTCAGGATCATTCTGTGTAACATAAAACAACATATGATCTTCATGGAGGGAGTCTGTGTCTTGTGTTTACATATTACGTGACCCATTGGGAGCATTTAAAATATAATATAATGTAACTGCAACATCAGCTAGTCTGATTCTGGTCATGTTATACCCCCCTTTCTCTCTTCTGTCATCTTTTCTGTCTATATCTCTTACTCTATTCTCTTTCTATGAAATAAAATCCAAATAAAAGGAGTTACTGAGCTCCTTTGTGTATATGCTACCACAAAATTGACAGTACAACCTGAGATATCATCTCAACCAACTGTGCAGAAAAGTATTTGCCTGCATTTGCTGTTGATTAATACTATTTTTAACTCCTGTTGTTAATGTAATGTGTGTAATGTGTCTGCATTCAGCACCATCACCTAGGCAAACAAACACTCAGGTTGTCACAAAGGAGCACCCAAGATACTCCCTGCTGCACCTCGGGGAGATGAGATGGAGGCTGAAGGTGCTTCATAGTTGCATCAGCTTATTATAAATAGGATGGTGTGAAATTGGCAAACTCCCTTAATGGTTTAGTGGGAGCATTAATGTATTGCAGCTGTGAAAGATTATGTTAAAATACAGTAAAGCCATATACATATGAGTTAGTTCAAAATGTTTCATGATGTAAATCCTTAAGGGAAATGGAATTCACAGAAGGCTTTATACTGTTTCATTTGGATTGTAATCATGATTTTAAGATGAGTTGAAATGATCTTTCCTTTAACATGACTGGTACGTCTGCATGTGTTGATATACTGTATATTCTGTGTTTTTCTATTGTCAACACAATCAAAGCATGATACAGCTCATTGCTTCAATCCTGTCCCACTGCGCCCATTAAGGCACCAAATGTGTATTAATCCACTGCTGAAAATAGTCCCCAACAAATACACTAAATACTCCTCAAAGAGTAAAGTTAGCTAAAAACTACAATGCCCAGTTGCTGTAGGAAATTGCTTAACCTACTTTAAAAGTGAAACAAATGATTTCTGAAGCTTTTTAACTTGAGGATCAAACGGGAAGTCAAAAAATATTTACTGACTGACTGACACATTGTTGGTATCTCCTATCTTACTATAAACTTAGTATAAATCAAAGTTAGGAGTTAATGAGGAGTTGCACCTGAGTGAATATGCTACAATCACACTCATTTCAGTTTTTCACTTGTCACTTTGCAGACTATATTTCCTGCAGAGAAGTCTGTTGATTAATGCTATTTTAAAATATTGTAGGTTGTCTTGTGTATGCATCTTTAACACCAGGCAAACAAGCACTTCAGTTGAAACAAAGGAGCACCCAAGATGTCCCACTGCTCATTAGGACACCAGATATATGTGTGAATCCACTGCTGAAAATAGTCCCCAACAAATACACTAATTACCTCTGAATAAAGGAGGGTTGTTAAAAACTGCAATGCTTAGCTGCTGTAAGAGATTTCTTAACCTACTGTAAAAGTGAAACAAATTATTTCGGAAGATTTATATCTTATATAATATCAAATAGGAAATTAAGTATTCAGTTACTAAGAGACTGACGAACACACTGGTGGTTTGGGTGTTTTCATGGGATTTGTGACAAGGAGACATACACTGTATGTAATCAGGCTTGTCCTTCAAATGAACATGGTGCTCAGTAATATGTTATATTGATAAGGAGTGTCCTTTCCTCGCTGACATGTTGGTTTCTGCTCTCTCATCAGTGAGTCCAGATGTGACCGGTGATCATAAACACCATCACCATCATCGTCATTATCCACCTGCTGAGGATTCAGAAGTGGAGGGAAGATCCAGGAGCCTTGGACTGACACCAGCCATCTGGGTCTTGATATTGCCTTTTTTACATATTCTCCTGGCCTTGTAACAGCTGCCTTTTTGCAGCATGGAACTTTCAGGACTTGATATCAAGCTTATTAATTCCGAATTAAAAGAACCAGTGGACATAACAAGCTCCTGTAATGCAATGGAGCACCACTTCCACACAGTGCAGGACACGGGGTAGGAGTGAACATTAATGTTTGTGTGGAAATTGCAAGACACTGTGGCTTCTATGTAAGACAGCATTTTGTTCAGCTTTACGAATATTCATTCTTTTTTTTTATCAGTTACCTGGCATTCATTAACACTAATAATGACTTATTTATAACAGCCGATGTCAAAACTAAGTACAGCATATGTTGTAAAAGTCTGGTATTAATTTAATTGTATTTCTGCACATAATATATATGATCTTTAGATGTATATAATCATTAATTTGCTTCTGCATATCACACTGTAATGCACTCCTAACAGTGTAGGATTTACTTCTTTTAAATGGGGTTTTGCAACTGCTGTGACAGAAGACTTGTAATCTAGAAGGTTACATTTGATATTGGATTGAAAGCACATTCTTCACAGCTCTCGTCGTTGCGATTTTTGTACAAGCTCAATTAAAATGGCCTGTTATTCTTCTACCATCCAATGAATCCGCTCTGTGTATAAACCAATGTTTTTCTTACAGACAGACATTTTTTCATACATTTCTTCAGATTGTGCTTTAGATCACTGTATAAGGCCTAGAGTAAGCTCTCAGGTAATGTATATTCTTATACATTCTTGTGAATGGATCAAAAAAGAATTCAAGGCACCTGCTTCCCTTCACTTGTAAAAGCTGCCGTGCTGTCCAGACTCCATTTAATCGCCATATTTCAATTGCAAAATTGACCTGTAATGCTACTGCTGAGAGAAATGCTAAAAGGAGAGAGGTGGGCAGGTGGACGTGGCAGGGGGAGCCAAGTGAAAGAATTCATACTCCTTTCTTCTTTAGAAATAGTTTAGTTTCCTCAGGAGCCTATTATCATCTTTCAAATTCAATCCTCCTTCCTGCCTCCACATGGGCCTGGGTTTGAGCTGATAGCTCCCGAAACCACTGGAGGAGGAAGAATCCAGTTGCTTCTACCTGCTACCTGACTGCATGCTGCTGGTGTGTTGCTGGCAGATTGCAAAGAAAAGGAAAATGATTTGTTTCACATATGCCATGCATGTCTGGTCAATGGCTGAGAGAGAGAGAGAAAGTACTCAACGGTGCCAATGGTGTTTTTTTGCTCACATATGCTGGGGAAAAATTTTTTTTTTTTTTAATTCTGCAGAAGCTAAAAAGAAAGATTTTATATCCACTGCTATACACAGCATATGTGTGTGTGTGTGTGTCTATATATACACACACATGGAAATACATGGAAAATGAATGATTGCTATTTTAAATAGATGAGAAAAAAAAACCCTCAAACATTCAATCTGAGCTCAAAACAGCTTTTAGATATTCCAGCCAAAGGTACAATCTCCTCAGGTACATGTTTGATCATATGTGATGATATTTTAGACGCCTGTGACCTCCCTCATGCTGCAATCTTCCTAAAGCATGCATAGTATTTTATTTTTTTTATCTGTCATTTTCACCTTTGATGTAGCAAGTTAGACATTTATCATGATATAAAGTCAAGGCTGTTTGAGCAGCCGAACCACTTGAGTAGCTTGGAGCATTTCCAACAACTGTCTCGAGGTTTAGATATAACTTTGAGATTAATTACACTCATCATTTCTTACCGTGCTTTAAATTCAATGCCTGTGTATGAGGCTTTTTGAGGTGACAATAGTCACTGCTTAACTATTTTAATACAGCTGTTTAACTATCTAACAAGTCATGACTGCTCCCCAAAACCAATTATATCACAGGTTGGCACCATCAAAGTCGGTGCTATTGCTATTTGAACAACTGTGTTAATGACACTATTAAAGAATAGTGTTCAGGCGCTACCAGATAACAGGCAGCCGGCACAGAGCCAGAGGTGCCTTGAGGCAAAATACAGATGTCAGGTCATCCTGATTCTCCTCTACTTAAAGGAAAGAGTTCAGTGTGAGGTCTTATGTGATTATTATAGCTTATATTATATGCAGAGGAGGGAGGCCAGATTATGATGATGTCAAAAATGTGCAGCCACATCCAGACAGGTGTCATCCTGCGAGCATTGGAATGTGAATAACATGTTTACTCTGTAAGTCTGTTCAGAGGGTGAATGCATTATTTAAAAAAACATATTCCGGTATGCATGAAGCTCTATTCTGATCCAGATGGTGTTTTTTGTTTTTTTTTCCTTCCTGCAAGCATTTTCTATTCTTTTTTTTCCCCCATACAAAGGTTTTTTAAAGGAAAACTACTTTTTAGTTTGTTGTCTGTTATAACATTGTACTCACAAAAGTAACTGCTGCAAGTTGAACAACACACTGCTGAAAAAAAGGTCAGACTTAGCAGCAAACACAAGCAGTCAAACGATCAGACAGGTTGTAAACAGACCCTCAGGTTAGTAAAACCTGCTTGGAAGTGAAGGCGGGAAGTAAAGCGATTATCCAAACTGTCCATTGTGAACAGTTAACAAACTCACATCCCGGTTCAACTTTGTCTCACCCTACTTGTCATAGTTGTAGACACTCACTGTTTTCCATTGCAGTGATTATTAGCGACATTAGCGTCTTTTGTTTTACCGGCAAACAAAGCGCTTTTGTGTTTACAGCCTGATTTTCTGCCTGCTTGTGTTTTTATTTTTTATTTTTAGCGATGTCACTGCGTTCACAAATTTCAGCAGCCGTTTAGTCATGAGTCATGAGTTCAGCAAACATTGTTGTCTCATAATGTGCTTGAATTTCTGTTTATTGTAGTCATATAATAACTCAGAGCCTGTTTTCCAGCAGCATGTTCAGGCTTTGGGTTGTTATCAATCCTTTTTGTCTTGCTGGTAAGCAGAGGAGCCCAACCCAACCGTCCTTTTACTAAATTACACCCCTGAAGTCTTTCTACGGGATCCCCAAGTGTTCCCCGTGCCTGCTGAGAGATGTAATCCAGGGTTTCATGTTTTCTTGTGGCTTTAAAATGATTTCTTCTCCAATTTCTTCTCCTGCTTTTCCCTGGAAACCGTGAGCTCTCACTATGACTGAAATTTGATTACGGAAGACAAAATGTAGGATAATTAATCAGAGAATGATGGTGTATATTTCTGTTCTGCCCATTCTTTAATATATATTAGGTGACATGTTGATATTTTTTAATAAAATAATGAAAAATAAAGATTATACAACATTTCCTGATGATGTTTGGCCAGCTTCTTTCAGTGCTGATCTGAGGTAGCGTGTGCAAGAAACCAACACCTGAAGCTGAATTTTGTGAGAAAGTTCCTTTTTTTAGAGGTTTGATCTCAAGCCTGTCACTCACACTTCCACTCAACACCTTGAATCCACGATCTCACCCTCTGGTCAGCCGTGACTACAGGTGAGAGATGGAACATAGATTGAGCAATAAATTGTGATCCTTGATTTATAGCTCAGCCAACATACAGCCAATGTCCCTAACTGGCAGTCAGTCTCACTGTTGAAAAAGACCCACGATACTTAATTTCTTTCAAGTCCTTCATTTGGAGCAGCTGCTCCTCTTTACCTGGCTCGAACTCGTGTCTTCCCGCTCTGCCTCCAATAAAGAGGACGTCAGTCAAATGCTGGTTTTACCAGAGGGTGTATTCATATACACCTCACAGTTATTATCTCATTAATACTGTGATGCTTCCTGGATAATTTCAATAAATGGTGCATCCAACACTAAAATTTCTTTGTGATCCTTTGATAGACATTATTGTGATATAAGCATGAGGACACAGTTCAATAAAACAGTACCTTTGTGATTAAAATGTTGGTTTTAGGTGATACTCATACTTTATTCCATTTTACTATTTTAACATGCAGTTCAAATGTTCCTCAAAATGTATGGAACAATCAAACTCTTTGATTTGGTCTATTCGTCACTGTTTATCTTTGGTGTTTGCTTTATGTAGCTTTTTAGATGCAGGAAGATCCATTTTCTTTTTTTTTTAAACTAATAATACTGTTAGTTGGCCTGCATGTGTGGAAACCACTGACAGTATAAACAATGAACAGCGTATGCGTGATGTCACCTGTTTATTGAAGCTTAAAATCTGTGACGCCATGTTCTGTAATCTAAAAATCGGCAAAGACGTGGATCATCAGCGGACCTGAGGCGGGCTTAATCTGTAACTTAAATCTGTAACGGCACCTACCTGTCAATCAAAGTGACAATGCTGTTAATGTAGAACTTGATTTAAACGGGTGAGTTATATAGAAATTCACCCTATGTTATCACCAGAGACCAAAACAGTTTTTTTTTGTACCAGGCTATAAACATGTTTGTTTCTGCCATAGACATTTTTTTTAAAGATATAGATTTTTTGGCCTTTTCCAAGCTCTTATTGCACAGAGACAGCCGAAGAGTGACAGGAATGTGGGGAGAGAGATACGGGGAACAACATCCAGCTTAGGGCCACGGGTCGGACCCGAACCCTGGGCCACCACGGCAAGGACCGAGCCGCTGCATATGGGGCGGACGCTCCACCAACTGAGCTGACTGACACCCCAGCTATAGACATTTTAATGTGGGTACTTATTGAGACTGACTCGTTCTGTAGCCAGCCTGCAGTGGCTGATTGAGGAACTGCAGGTTTTTTTCACTTCTCCATAGGCTTCACTTCACAGCCATGCTTCTTGGAGGATATAGTCCACAAGCCACTAAAGAAGACTGTAGACTGTAAATACTGGCATCTATTCTGGTAAAAAATAAAACCAATAAAAACAAAACATTGGCCTCCAGTTGGCATCAATAAATAATTTAATGGAGACACAAATACATATTTATATAGCAGCAGGACAATTTAGAGATTCGTGTTACTCTTCATATTGATTGTGCGCTATTGGCTTACAAAATCTCCTAAAAAGAGGACAACATAATATGACATGTTAAAACATTTTCAAAGAATGACCAAAGTCAAGCCACATCACAAAATCAAAATATTTTGAACAGGTTCTCAAAGTGCAGCTATTCTTTGCAGAAACTCCGGTAATTGGGAGTTTAGGAACCCGGACAGTAATAGGACAGTATTCACTTCCCACACAGTTACCAAGAAATGAATGGTGATATTAATGAACGCCTGCATTTTAAAAGGGGTATTTTTTAACAGTTCTCAGTGCGGTAGTTTCTCTATTCAGGAGCGAGTCCAATTACAATACACTTTGCTGTCTTCAAAATTACTCAGAGGTAAAGCCTCAGATAGTATGAACCATTGTCTTTGGAGTCTTTTATCTCTGCATACCGAAGAAGGACTCCCGGGACCTTCTAAGGAGAATAGTGCTGAGCACTGCTTAAATGTATACAGAGATTAATTTCATATTCCCATCGAGGTTTCTGTTTCACTCAAAATTATCACCGTGACCTTGACAACGGCTAACGTTTAGCCTCAATGTAGACAGAGAGCTTTAATCATCACAGTGCAGATGCAGACAGAGCTTTGTATCAGTCTTCAAGTTGTTCGTGGTAAAGCCAGCGTTTTCAGAAGCTTAACTCTGCACACAGGACATGCCTTTCAACGAGTCAAGGAGATGAGTTGTTGTGAAATATGAGTGAGGTCGTTTTTTTTTGTTTTTTTTAACTAGGGAAGGCTTATTATGACAAGAACACTGCATTTTCTGAACAAGTTGTATTGGCCTGTGCACTGCCCCAGTATGGGTTTATCACAGTGTTCCAATGCAGTGGGGAACCTTAAAACATTATTCTCGTATTCATTAGGACATATTTATTTGTAGCAAGAGGTGCAAACATTGAAGCACATTTCTTTGCTTGCTTTCATGGCAGAGATGGTACTAAACAGGGCGGGGTGAGAATGCTGGCCGCCAATCGAATGTTGGGAAGTTTTATTGGTCTTAAAGTCTGTCTCCTCTCTAAGCAACTTTGCAGATCAAACTGAAGTGTTTGAAGGGCTAGTTTGACATTTTGTGAAATCTGCTTTTTCACTTTCTTGCTGAGAGTAACATGAGAAGATTGACACCACTGTCATGTGCGTTCATTTAAATATAATAGGCCTGACCAGAGAGGCTGATGAGATCCTGCCTCAAGTGGAGGAGTTCAAGTATCTCGGGGTCTTGTTCACGAGTGAGGGAAGGATGGAACGGGAGATCGACCGGCGGATCGGTGCGGCTTCTGCAGTGATGCGGACTCTGCACCGGTCCGTCGTGGTGAAGAAGGAGCTGAGCCGAAAGGCGAAGCTCTCGATTTACCAGTCGATCTACGTTCCTACCCTCACCTATGGTCACGAGCTTTGGGTAGTGACCGAAAGAATAAGATCGCGAATACAAGCGGCCGAAATGAGCTTCCTTCGCAGGGTGGCTGGGCTCTCCCTTAGAGATAGGGTGAGAAGCTCGGCCATCCGCGAGGAGCTCAGAGTAGAACCGCTGCTCCTCCGCATCGAGAGGAACCAGTTGAGGTGGCTCGGGCATCTCGTGAGGATGCCTCCTGGACGTCTCCCTGGTGAGATGTTCCGGGCACGTCCCTCCGGGAGGCGGCCCCGGGGAAGACCCAGGACACGCTGGAGGGACTACGTCTCTCGGCTGGCCTGGGAACGCCTTGGGGTCCCCCTGGGAGAGTTGGCAGAAGTGGCTGGGGAGAGGGAAGTCTGGGTCTCCCTGCTGAAGCTGCTGCCCCCGCGACCCGAACATGGATAAGCGGAAGAAAACGAACGAACGAACGAACAGAGAGGCTGAAGACAGACGTGAGTAAACGTGATGGTGTTTATTTAAGTGCCGCCATGCTACACATGTAACCAAGAGAAATATGTATGAAACAAATAATCAGTTACCTAGATAGAGCTGAATAAAGCTCAACTCATAATATTGCAAATTATATTAACTAAACATCATGTGCACATACCTATACACTGATAAGCAACTAATTAAATAGACTCTGCTCAGCAGGCATTACTTCAGACTGTACCACTAGCAAAGGTCACTACATTGCTTCCTCTGACACAGGGACTTGACAAAGTTATATTCATGTCAACTTCACAATATAAACACATATACAGTCGTCCCTTACTATAACGCGGTTCAACTTTCGCGGTCTCACTGTTTCGCGGATTTTTTTGTGTGTAATTTTGCATGCTTTTTTTTTTTTACAGCGTACTGTGCAGTATGAACGGGCATTGTGTTCTGCATCCTGATTAGCTAAGGGAGTACTGTACAAAATGTGTTGTATGTTCTGCACTCGGAAAAAAACACCTGCACCAAGGCCTTCAGAGGAAAAAGCCGTTACAGCGGAGCGGCACCAGGACAAAGAGACACCGTCAGAAGAACTGTGAAATACGGTTTCATTTACTAATACAGTATTGTACTTATTTTTGTTAAATCTGCTTGAAAGTATTAACTTCGAGAGTGTTTAAATAAGAGAGAAATGTGAGAAAATGTTAATGCCTGTCTGAGAAAAGTGTATAAAAGTGTGTGGTTAGGGGTTTTACAGCTTAAAAAAAAGATGATAATTGTAAAAAATAAAGCTGATTACTTCCCAGATTTCGTCTATTACGGGTTATTTTTAGAACGTATCCCCTGCGATAAACGGAGGTTCTGTTCAACAGCACTCAAATTGGTTTGAACTGAATGCAATAGAACCATAATCAGTATCATTGGTAACACCTGTGTTTACCTACTATTTCATGTCAAAATGGCTGCCATGAAAAAAGTCAAACAAACCCAAGACAGTCTGGAACCATAGTAAAAAAACAGACAACTAACAAGCGTGGTTAAACACAACACAATGTGGTCTCACTGGGACAAAATGGCGTCTTCTCACCCACACATGATTTAGGATCATAATCATTATGTGTTTTATTTCCCCATTCCAGAATCAGTCGGGCACGCCAACACTTTGTTCTAGACTGAAATATCTCAACAAGTATCAGCTGAAATGTCATGAAAGTTTGTACAAACATTTAAGAGGATGCATACTGATAAGTTTGATCCTCTGACTTCTCATCTCACACCACTGACAGGTTGATGTTTTTACTCATCCGGTGATATGCTGTGAACACCAGATGCACTGGAAGTGCTGGTTTGAATCTTAGGAAAGTGTTCATGTTACTCACACATCTGTGAGCTGCAATTTTTTTGAACATTCGGTTACATCCTTCCTACACAAACCGAACACAAACAATCTGTCTACCCATGCACATCCAAATATATAGATACAATTGTTAGGTGTGAAGTGAAGTGTGGAACAGTACTGATGTCGACACGTGTAGCTCAGGTCAAGCGCTGCTGTTGACCCGTTTAGTTAATGAATACAGAGATATTATGGATAATCAGAGGTATATTTTACTGAACATTCACAGCTTGGATCCAGCAATAAGGTTAAGAACCTGCATTTATTCATGACTGCGCTGCATCGTTTCTATTATTCATTTATTTCATTTTTCAGTTTCAGAGAAGAGAACAGAAGAGAACAGCCGGCGTCAATGAGCACTGAACTGAGCCGCCCTGCTGCCCCATAGGTACTTTTTAACGTATCTTAATGTGTGTTTTCAGACATTAATGTAAGACGATGGCACACAGCCCAACACGCACACACCTGGAGGTAGCAGCTTGTGCCTTCTCACTGTCTTGTTTTCTGTATTCAAGTCTTTTTTTCTCTCTCTGAAAATGGAGTAAACAGTCCCATCAATATAGTGTTTTCCCGCTGTCTACCCACCCACTGCCTCCAGATTATCAGACAGGACTACAGCACAGGTTTCACAATAAATCCTATCATCCCTTCCCTCCCTGGCTTTCCTCTCTCACTCTTCTTTTTTCATCACTCTGACTTTCCTCCTTGCTCCTTTCACCACTTACGTTTCTACTAAATTGAAGATTAGCCTCTCAATATAAGGTTTTAGCCAATACATGAGGGTTGCATATAACAATTAAAAAAAAAAAACTCATCTAAAATATAGAAATTTACATGCCAGATATTGTATGTCAGTTTATTTTAAATCAGCTGCCACAGTCTCAGTCATAGGTGTCTGCCAACTCGACCTGAAATCTAAAATTGGCAGACTTGCTGGGACGTGAGCCATGTGTGCTGGGAGTATTCTCCATGAGCTGAGAACTGGGATCAGGTGTGAGGATAAGTGACCGTAAATAAGCTCGAAGCGCGTGTGCGGGAGTCTAACATTTATGAAAATGTTATTTGATGTACTGCTGTGGTGTCAAGTGAACCTGCTGTCTGGTTGAAAAAGAAATCTAAGACTTGTTAGATGGGAGGTGAGAAACACCAGCAGATGACGGAAAAAGAGGAAATTGAAGAACATGGAAGAAATAGAAAATATATGAAATTAGTACTGTATCTGCTCTCAAATGCAGACAAAACTGGAGAGACCACAAGTTTAAGCCAGAAAATCACACAGAAAATCAGTTTATGATTCTTTTAAATAAACTCAATACTATTCTATTTACTATTCTGAGCAAAAGTAACAAAATGACTATCACCAGCAGAAATAAACAGATTCTCTCCTGGCATGCCAGAAGCCTGAAGAGAAGATCATCGTCCTTTTGTAGCTGGATGGTCTTTATCTCCATGTCTGCTCTTGGAAGGTCAGTTGGCCTGCACAATGCAGTATCGCAGAGCTGCACACAACAGAGAACTAATTTTGCACACGGTGAGACTGATAAGACATGCTGCCGCTAATCCTTGAAATGTGAATGTGCAGTGAATGCTTTTTAGTTAATAAGGGACGAAAATATTGACTTAATCTTCTCTAGTTTACACCTTACTGCCAAAAACTCAAAATGAGTGCATCATAAATTAAAAAGCTCCCAGCAGTCACTAAACTCCTCTGTGTTGCTTTGTCCTGATTAATCAAAATCTTAAAATTTTATCCGTGCAACAACTCCGGCATCGTCACTTTTGAATGATGTTTTGGAGGAAGAAGTTTCATTTTATTTACTGACCTACTTATCACAGCTCCCACAAGCATGGCTGCCACTACTAAGACCATCCCCATGGCCATTGACCTATTTGCCAGACAACCTTCGAAATTTCAAATTTTCAGATCACATAAGTCATGCTTAAATCTCCTGCCTAATATTTCCCCTCTGCTGCACACCGCCACCTAATATCCCCCTCTTTCAATTCCCACCCACTCTCTTTCTTATAGTTCCCTGCTGGAAGGTGGGTGTCCCGCTTAGCATCAGCTCCTGACTGAGGTCTGACACATCCTCTCGCTGCAACCAGGGCGGATGTACTGCCAGTTCCATTTATGACACAAGCCGTTACATTATTCATGCTTCTTAATTAGGTAGAGAAGCAGCAGCTTATACTGGTGAGACATTTAGCAGATCGAGGTCTTGGATGGCACTTTCACTGCACACACAAGTACAAACATGATAAGAAATGCACCGTGACAAAGGTTAGAGAGCGTGCTGTAATTTTAGCTACAAGTAGGTTTTATGAACATTTTAAGAAAGGTGCAAATGAGCACAGGTTACTCAAACATCAGTGCACACAGAAAAGATTATGAATATTATACAGGACATGAAGAATGATCAGTCATATTAACTGACTGAATGTTTGATCTTTGTAGTGCAGAGTCAGAAAAAAACGAGAGGAACATTTGTGTGGTAGCAGAAGAATAGATTTGATGTTTTTCTGTTTGGTTATACATTTGGCACATCTCTCAATGCACTGCTGCATAAAGAGTCAAATCTGGAAGAGCAAACAGTGCAAACACTGGCTTTGGAACAGAAAAGGCTGTGTTAAACACCTCAGAAGATAATCCTGCTAGGAAACATTTTTCACATCTTAAATATTTACATTTTACACCAGCCTAATGAGCCAGATTCAGACTTTGACTGGCTTGAGCTATTTGAACTATGGCCTGAGACTGATCCATAGACAGTTAGACTTTGCTAAACATCAAGAATAGTTCAGAGTTCCCCTTTGGACCAGACCACTTGTAAACCGAAGCATGAACCAAAACTTAGCCTCTGTTAAGTGAAGAACATTAATGGAAATATGGCACATTTGAGATGTATGTAGGCTTCTGATAAAAACGGGTTTATCAGAAGCCTACATACATACATTAGTCCCTCATGTTGACTACAAACTTCTACTGCAATGTTGCTGCAGTAGAATGGACTTAAAATTGGCCCCACATTATACCTTTAGCTTTTTTGTGGCTACCTTAGCCTCTCCTTCATGCTAGGAATAAAAGGGTGATACAAAGTGGTTGCAATCCACAACTACTGTACACAACTACACTGCTAGATACCACCAAATACACACTGCTCTTTTAACATACAGTGACATAATTGGTATTTATCACCATTATGGGTAATTAATAGCTAGTTGAACCTTGGTTCAGGAAGCCTGTATTTTAAGAATATTCATAACATATCCAACAAAAGGCCTAACACTGACTGTAAATGATGTATTTTTAGAGCCAACAAATCTGGGCTGTTAAGGGAGGTAAGCCTTTTTAGTTTCCACCTGTCAGGTGAAGAAAAAAACAAAAAAAACAAACAAAGGCAGCGTGCTGTACCCATTGGCACTCTAGCCATATGCCTGTGACACGGCAGTATGCAAAACCTTGTTTCTTTTTCTTCCTTTTTTTTTCAGAGAACAGATCTGTGTGGTGACAGGCCTAATATGCGCTGTATGGGCTCCCCAGATTCCTCGCTTTCTGAAGTCAAGTGGTGGGTCAAAAGGGATAAAACCATTTCCTTTCTCTTCTCTGATACATGCTAATACGCAGTCTGTCAGTACTGAGGTGGCAAGGCCCTCAGGGAGGGTTTTGCACTGAACTATTTCTTGTCTGTAGAAAGATCAGGGAGGGTAATCTCTGCCTCTGCTATCCAGGACTGTTCTGCTGTGTAATTCAGTCTTTATCCTAAATCCGGCGAGAGAAAGACAGCAGAGAGAGATAGAGGTAGAATTTATTTGAAACCCTCTAATGCACGAAAGCAGAAAAAAATGGAAACACATTTGCAAAAGCAACATGATTCCAGAGGGGTTACACATTAACAAAGGGACACTATCCACATGTATATAGATGGAAATACATATTCACAAAGACTTTCTCATGGTAATTAGTCCTACAAAGCAGCGTACAAGTAATATAATATTTTAAGCAAATTCTATTTAATATCCTGTTATCTTATCAAATCAGTCTGAATTATAGGCGCTTCAAAGAAAAAAAAAGGTCATATCAATATCACAGGAACCAGGTGAGTGGTGCATTACAGTATGAAGCATTATCACACAGTGGGTGGAGAGAACATTAGCATCTGATCTTGCTTGTTAAAACAAAGTACAACATAAAAAAAAGGGTTTTAACATTTTAATGAAGCCTGTCCAAGAGAAAAATATGATACTCGAGATTCTCTTTGAAACGTATTTATGTCTTATTATACAGCACTGGGTTAAATCCACTTAATTGCTCAAATCTTGTGGGAGTGAAAATTGAAAACCAAGGTTTAATTTCATAGGTCTCTATTTTCAGGGGATTCTTTAGCGTCTCTAAAGCCCTTACACTATTACTTGTCATGTAAAAAGCAATTACAATCAGCACTCGGATGAAATGTGTCATCCGAGAATCCATTAACAATGTCCTCAGACCGTAATATTTACAGTCACCACCCTACTTTCAGAGGCAACACCGAGTTTTATGAGTTTTGAAGGACAATTAAAAGGCATCGTCTCATTGTCAGATCTGTTTTGTTAAACAGTCTATTTGAGCGTTGCTTGTGTTGCTGTTTTATGTGACCCTTGTATCTGACATGAGGAAAAGCTCTTTAGTTCATGCTGTCTTTAAAAACATTAGATTGTGACATTAGCTTTCTGTCTTTAAAGGGATGATAACCAACGTCAAATCAAGTTCAATGTGCACAGGCTAATTAAGTAAGCTTAATCTTTAAGTTCATCATTTTTGCATTCAAGCCCGCCGTTAGAAAACAGGATTGAGCAGCTCTCATGTCTGATACCGCCACAAGAGTGAGTTACAGAGATCGTTTCACTTGTTTACAATGTATAGTTTCCTATAGCTAACACTGGTCAGGTCATTAATGACCTCATGATCACAGGTGTAGGGGTGAACAAAAGACAATTGTTTGGAGGGAAATATAAATGTTTTTTTTTTAGTAGACCGGAGTTACTTGGGGTTCGTGCTGCGTACAATTGAGATGAGAAAAGGTGTTTAGCTTCTTTGTTATGGTTGCACCTCATTCATGTGAAGTTTAAAAAGACTCGTGAGGTTTGAGGACTGTAACAATTTAGCAACAGCAATCTCTGTGGCTGAAAAATGAGGAAAACTACAGTTCCTAGAAGATAGATATATGTTCCTGTGTCAAGTGTTATGTCGGTGCAAGCTTTCCCACACTTGAAAGGGAAGGAACACACTTTCTCTTTAAAAATCAGATGCTGGACTTCAACTCAGTGCACTTTAGCTTCTTTAATTCACAATTGGCACAGGTAAAAAACCTTTGATAAATCAAAAGACATCCACAATTAGAAATATTACAACAGCACACACTGATAAATATCACTTAAAAGAACAAAAGACTACAGACAAACTTGCCACTTTACCTTTCACAGATGTTAGTAAAAAATTTAGCAGTAGCTTCAAATGAAATTATGTTAAATTCAGACTTATAAATTATTCCCATTTTAGATTTTGAGTAAATTAAGTGTTTTAAACTACATGTTTTAACAGGTTTTCCAGCACACAGTTCACTGTTTTACTGATATTTTACCAAATGATTAACTAAATCAATTTTAATACACCCTTTTACCTGAAATATTTTAACAGTGCATTTCTATGAATTACATCATTCCGCACACTCACATTCATAAAACTACCTGGGTCACAGATCACAATCAGCGGAGCAAACTTTATGCCACACATGCCACATAATGTCTATAACTAAATTAAACATTTGTGTCAGTAAACAAAGAGTTCAACCAACGGGCTCAAACACTGCCAGGTCATGACCATAGAGGCAAGCAATCACGAATTACCGGCAGTCCTTTTAGAGTGTTAGAGACCATTTCCTTGCCCGTTTCTCCATAAAAGGCCCTCTTTGACATGCAGCAAAACACCACTCCCCAAACTTTCATGGTCACTCTTTTCTTGACGCCATCCCTTACTTGGGGGCCCAAATAAGTCAGCGGCAGTGAACTCAAATGGTGCGGTAGGTCTTCAGGTAGGTCACCCATTACCATTAGTCCTGGCTCTTGCTTTCTTGCAAATGATGCATTTGTCAGCAACTTTTTGGGAATCCTCCTGCCTCTGATGAGCCTTCTGTCTCAACCTCAGGTTCCTGCTACTTCATCATGTCCTTCACTGTGAGCTTCACGGGCCAAAAGGGTTGCGATCCAGGCATCAAAGGGTAGGAGGGGAACAGCTTTGCCATCTTTTTAAAGTACTGGACCCTACCGCCACACACCAATAGCCCACTTGTCATGTCTGTAGTCTGTCTGTTGTGGTGCTTGGGAAAGTCACATGTTTGCGCTGCCAGGCAAAGGTCTCTGAAAGCATCTTGTCTCTCACTGACTGTGATGATGCCAGATAGACACCGCCTCCCACTTTGACTCGTCTCTACTCTTGTTCCCTAGGTTGGTTCTGTTAAGAACTGCAACAAATGACTTCTTCTGATTCTGATTTTTGCGATGTTCTCTCTTGCTGCAGCAGCAACGTCCTTGGCGGATCTCTTTGGCCACTCACTTTCCGGTAGACTTAAGAATTTTGGACCTGTCTGCCATTATGAGTTCTGTCAAATCTTTGAGGCCAGCTCCTCTGGTTATGAGGTCTGCAACATTTGATGCTCCCGCGATCCACCACCAATTTTGGATATTTGTGCTGTTCTGGATCTCTCTGGTTGGCAGAGGTGATAGCCGTAACTTTCTTGTTGTATTGCCCCTAAACGGTTTGACTGTTGACAAGATAATACCACTTGTTCACCTGGATTCTGCAGTGTCTTTCAAAGTAAGCCTTTAGCCAGGCAGCAAAGACAGCTCCACACATCTCAGCTTTTACAGCATCTCCTTTTTGGTCAAGAGGGGTCAATTTGGTGTTGGATTCGACCAGCCTCACGCCTGTGCTGTGGCTGCAACCTCGACGCAGATGTAACACAGCACCATAAGCGTGCTCACTGCCATCAGAGAAGGTGACGCCACAAGGTTTGTCGTTGGGAACTGGTGGAGTCAGGAGCCTGGTGAATCTTAGCTCCCAGCTCAGCATATTCCTCCAAAAGCCTAATGGCATCCTCCCGGAGCTTGTCCGACAAGGCACCATCCCAGGTGTTCACGGCGACCATGATGTGGAGCTTGTCATTGTCGAGTGGCGTACCTGAGGCCGAGGGCTTTGTTTTTGTCTTCAGTGAGCTGATTTGGCAGAACTATCGTTGGGCTCTGTCTCCTCACATTTGGGCACTCCTCCCACTTTGACTGGAGTAGACCCATGGCTTCATATAAAAACCCCCAGCATCTAGAATCTGCTCAATATTAGATGTGATGAGTTTCAGCTGGTCCAGTCACCCAGGGCAGCAAAGACACCCGCTCAGAACCTCAGCAGGACAGCGTGGATGGGGTTGAGGACATCCAGGCCTTTTAATGAGGAGGTCGTTCAGGCTCAGGCCTCTGAATTTTTGCCTGTTGTTCCAAACAAGTCTCACTGGAGTAGAGAGGGAATGCGGATTTGTGGCAATGAGATGACTGATGTACCACACTGACCCAGTCCAGTCTTCCAGCTCTTCCTTGGACAGTTTTACTGCGGCCTTACGTTGGAACATGTCATGAACTTCGGAGGCGTAGGCAGCTTTCCACTACTTTCTCTGTCCTGAGGAATGTTGCTTCAATGGCCTTCCTGTTGTTGGGCAAGGATGTCGGATCCTCCGCCCAGGGATATTTGGCATGCCAGTGTGGTTTCTTGCAGCGGTCATCTCCAGTTACATATCTTAAACTATTTCTCACCATTTCCAGTTCTCTTAAACCTAAGGAAATTTCCTCGGCAAGTGACTTTGCCTCTTTGCCTCTCTCTTTGCCTCCAGGCTAGCAAACCATCTGGTGTGCCTTGAGAGTGCCTTTGAGGATTTTCACATGGATCTTTAACAGGTATCGCTTAGTCTCCACAAGACTTTCATCCCACCAACTTCCTGGACCACCAGGGTAATGTCTTGGCAGTGATGTTAAGGAGCATCATGATGACAGGGAACTCCTGCAAGCCATATTCCCCCCAATAGTCCATGCCCACTTACTGTGGAGTTGCAAGATTTGGATGGATCTTCACCATGAATCTGAGCCGACTGCGAGCACCAATATTCATCACTGCATTTCTCCTCTCTGAAGGTCTTAGGTTGGTCTTGAACTTCCTGCAGAAATACAGTTTTGTCCTGTTCTTGGTGTCGCCACAGATTATGCAGCTTGCTGGTTCACTACTGGCCTTGGCAGTCCGTGTTCTAGCGTGTTTTTGCTGTAAACTGGTCTCTTCCTGTTGGGCTTGTTTAGCTCGTCTTTTAGCTGGTCCAACTGCTCATATATTGTCTCTTATCCTCTCAGGAATGTGAACAGCTTGTCAAAGCAGTTTTGGTGTTGGACAGCTCTCCCGTCCTCACAGCATACACCAGCCCACTCCTTCAAAGAGTCTGGGAGCTTACTCTTAATCGATTTTGTGACCAGTGGATTTTGGCATCCACATTCCCAAGCTCATTCAGGTCATACAGGGTCTTTTCGACAGCCTGAATGAGTTCCACAATCTTCCGGGGCTGGTGACCTCTAGCCAGTTTGGTTCCCAAAACGGTTCTCTAGGACCCGGAATACCTTGTTTGCTGTCCTGTAGGTGGAAAGGCGGAGGTCCCTACTCACTTTATTATCAAGA
This sequence comes from Larimichthys crocea, assembly GCF_000972845.2. NCBI lineage: Eukaryota > Metazoa > Chordata > Actinopteri > Sciaenidae > Larimichthys > Larimichthys crocea. The sequence continues at coordinate 9,777,115 of NC_040018.1, forward strand.
CTGTCCAGGAGTTGGAACTTCCTCACTTCCTGTGAGCCTTTTGGTTCTACTGTCTTTGCAGTGCGTGCCATTCTCTCCCTTTCACGCTTGTTCCCGGTGAACTTGGAAAGAGCGGTAGCCTGATAGCTGGTATTGGTGTCAAACCGTGGGTTGGTACCGGTTCCCCTTCAGCGTCCTCTATCAGCCTTGTTTGGATCAATGTAGCCTTTACGGACACCAGCTTTAGGAGGCAGAGCTCCAGCTCCCTCACTCGGCAGCCAAAGTCCTCTTGTTCAGAAGGTGGTGCTATTCTGTTCATGACAACTGTACTGCATAATTAAGAGTGAGGCTGCTCTGATTGACAGGTGGGTGCTGTCACAGGTGGCTTGTTTGTGCAGGCGTCATCTAGCCCACCTCAGCTCCACCCACGCTCCATGCCTTTGTCAATTCTTAGATTAGCCAGGTGGAGACAGCCAGAGGCACCACATTCTCAGCCTCACAACAGCTCTTCAGAAGTGGGTGACGTCATGGAGACTACATCTATTTCTGCTGTAAACCGAAAGTATTGATGGATGTCTATGATGCTGAAAAAAACAAACAGATAACGATTCTCAGGCAGTTTATGAAGTTATAGTGATTTCCATGTATTTATGGATGTTTATTTGCAGTGGACATCAAGATAATATGTAATATCCCTGGAAAGTGTTACAAACACACAAAATCTGAAAGGGGTTATGACTCAGAACAAAAAGTGTGAATTTTAATGCAAGTTGCAGCAATCGCACAATGGATTACCATTTCCCTGCAAGTGGAAACACATATTGACATGGAAACACACTGACACGATACTTCCCACAGCATGCTTCAAGTCTCACCCTCCGCCCTCCCAAGCACCACTAACCCATCTATTCTTTGATGTGTCAGCCGCTCAGCTGTTAATTTGTGTAGCCTGAAATCAAAGCAAAGTTTGTGGACTGTTGCATAGATCATTAGTGAGATGCTAAAATATGAGTTGAATCAATTTCCTAATGGTATTTTAAGTATTTACCAACTCTCCCCGCATCATCTCTGCAGGCTGTTGGGACATTATGGCCTCCATACTTTAGCAGCCACAGCAATAGGAAATGCTAATCACTAAAATTAATAGAAATCTAAACTGTGCAGTTGTGTGAAAGTTATTCAAATAGTCTGAATACAAAGATAAAGCGCAGTACAAATGGTTTCAATTTATAAAAAAAAAAACACTACGCCAGCAGATCAGTTACAGCACTCGTACTGTATTTCTCCAGCACGACAGTGAAGCAGAATTAATTCTCTTTACACTCACGAAGGGTTTTGCCAACAGCAATCCAAAATTAACAAGTGAATCCTGCAAAAAAAGAAGAAATTCTGTCTTTGAAATCCATAAACTTTTTGTGTTTCTTCAGGAGCCCTTTCACACTGCTTTTCCATAATTGAAGCACATAAATAATTGTACAGAAAGAGAGATCACAATGAATAATTCTAGTTCAGATGTGAGGTTGTTTCGTCTCGTGCCCCTGTTGTTGTGTGAAAATGAATAAATGGATGTTTGGGGGGGAGACATTAAGATGTATCAAATGTAGAAAAGCATTTTTTTTGTCTGTCTTTTCTGCCTGCCTCCACTGACTGACAAAATGTGACACTGAACCAAGTTTGACTACTGACAGATTACAGCAGTTATTAATCTCAGCTGTGCTTGACACTACCTGTTTTTCTTTTTTACTTTATCTGTTGGTGTGGAAGAGGATAGCATTTCATTACATTTCTAAAAACCAGGTCCTGTAATCTGCTGCAAATATTGTAACACATACATGTTAAATATAATTATGACTGAATATGTTGCAGTAAAAAAAAAGAATATATTTATATTTACAGACAATATATTTGGATACAAACTCCCAGGGTTATATTAAGTCTCAAAATCTATCAGCTCTAATCTTTTCTTCTCCTTTTTTTATTTTTCAAAGTGACTTTTCAAAGTAAAATAATATCACACTGTGTCGAAGGGAACAAAACGAGGTGAGGGAGACTGAGGATTTGTACGAACACGATGCAAATTAGCTCAAAGACCAGACATAAGAAGCTGTTTTCTATTAGGGTTCATTAGAATTCATTAGTTTTCATGAAGTAATAATTCTTTTAAGGAAAGCGATCCATTTCATAAGCAGCAGCCTGTAATTTAGCCTGGAACTATTAGCTCCGCTTCTCATCAGCTGTCTAAAATGCATTAGCTTCTAAAACAGGACCTTCACTATAATCTGCTGTTTTCAGTGGAGAGAATGAGTCAGAAATGTGGCGTCTTGTATTATAGCCTTGTCTCAAATAGTCTGTTTTTCTGTGTCAATATTTTTGCCCAATCTGCCACTTCAGGTTTAACCAGCAGTACTCATACATAAGATGCCTCTTATCTTGAAGAATGAATTTCACCTTCCACTGAGATGAGGTACATTTTGAATACTAACTTAGTATTCAAATCTTAAAGTTATGAAATGTATTGACGGTTTGTTGAAATGTCAGCTAGAGATGAAGTTGAATAAGGATAAATTGTTGAGTGATTATGAAATGCCAAACATGCATCTACATTATTCTGTTCACTTCAGGGTTACTCAGAGCTATTTTATGACCATGAAAACCATTTATCTCCAAGTTAAGTGGCAGACCTTTTTCACTTAAGACATTTAAAATGACAGCAGCCAAGGCACATGTGTAAATAACATGAATGATGGCTAATCCCATTACGCACATTATTATGCATACTGTCAGACTGGGAGCCATTATTAACGTGATTAGTAACACCTGCTCTTTGACATGTCAAACTGTCTGCTGTAAAATGGGAAGTTCTCCAACACATTTAGAGTATAAGTCTGTGGGATTTGGCGACATCTAATGGTGTAGCTGCAATCCCCTCGTGTCACCCTTACCTTCCTAGCGTAAAGGAGAAATGATGTTGTGTAGAAAGGCTCCAGTGTTTAGTTTGTCCATTATGGGCTGCTTGAGAAACATGGTGGTTAAACATGGAAGACCTGGAAGAGAACCTGCGACATCCATAGATACATCTGCAATATAATCTATAACATATTGAATGTAAGAAAAGATCCTCTCCAGCACTGACCAAATAAAAACTAAATGAAGCACTGTGATGTTAAGACAGTGCATGATTTCTTTCCAGATACAGTAAAAGAGGAAAAAATGTCAAATTTCTTCAGAGCTAATATAATTTCTTTGATCATCAGTTGTGTCCCGCAGTGCCCCCCAAACATTTGTTTATGTACAAATGAATCTGTCACACAAATGTAGTACTGACTGGAACAAAAGAGGATATGATGTTATAAAGAGAATCTGTCTAGGAAGGAGGCCGGGGTGGACGGATGGGTCAAAATCCCTTAACTTTAACATGGCAGATCAACATTGTTTTTAAAGCACAATCTTTTCATAATGACAATAAAGCTCCCCTTACTGCAACTAAGTATTAGTTCGTAACCCAAACTGTGGTCGAGAGTGTTTTTTGCACTTTAACCTGATCAAACCATGACTATTATGTGGTCACTGCAAAACAGTTTATGTTTAGCTAAAACCAGCTGCTCTATTAAGTTGGATGGTCAACCCACAATGATTTCCTCACACTTTGGTGGCCACAGTATTTTTTTTCAGGCTTTACTATAGACATGCAAGCCTTTTTTTCTCAGAGACTTAAAGTGACGTTTCTAGCTGTAATTTCATGGGAGAATTTTTTGTCAAAACTGAGTTAGAAAAAGATTTTTTTCCCCCCACAGTTACATCTTATCATCTTCCCAGACATTCTTTGTAGTCTCTGGACAGTCTCTCAGGTCCTGAACTAATGGAGATGCATGCCTGATGATTAATGGAGACACAATAGATAAACGAACCACAATAAACAATGTCTTTTTTTTTTAATAAAATGTTTATTATTACCTTTCTGTATACAAGAATGTGTAACAAAAGCCAAATAAGCAATCCATTTGAGTCTTTTAAAAATGGTAAGGCATGTCTGCTTGTTATAACCATCAACTCTTCAGTTCCCCCAAAACACTTCAAACAGCGTGCACTGACAGCTCCAAAAATCTTTATGTGCTCCTTAGTTATCTGTTTTTGCAAATCACAACAGTACCACACTCACAGCATATGTTTTAGCAAAAAGTGCAGCAAACGATTAACATCAATATGGAGAGACCTTGCATAACACATTTTGTTCTAAACATTCGGTAAAAAAAAAAAAAAAAACTTCAGTCAACCACAATTTTACTGTTTTTTTTTCCTTAGGTTTTTTTATATGCCAAAGAGAATGAACAAGACATATGGCTCACAGACAAATTAAGTCAAGCGCTGTAGCATCTCAGACAGTGATACTGTATGTCTGACCAGGGTAACGTCGTATCAGGAGAGAGAAAAGAATACGCAAGGCAGTGAAAAATGGCAAACATTCCTTGCGTAATAAGACAACTTGTTGTTTTTACTGTTACAAGCTCTTTGGAAAAATTGGACATACTTCTGAAACAGTCTTTTCCTAATTCACTTCCTTTACTCTGTCAGGAGCAGCCTTATCCTTGCTCATCCAAAACATGTTGCAATCACAGATCTTGTAGAAGTGCTTTATGAGTGCTTTGTATGACTGCAGATGCTTACCGAGTTTTTACACTTTCAAAAACACCATCGTTGAGCCTCAGTGAAGAGGCAGCAGTGCCAGAGCTTAAACAATGCCAGTATCTGAAGCCACACGACTAACTTCCTGTCTTATTATCAAACACACACACACACGCGCGCTGTGCTGATTGTTCCGCCTCATTTCCAACCCTGACTCAGAAATATCTGCCTCCACAATGTTTTTTTTAATACTTGAAAACTGAATTTATATGTTTGACTGCAGCGATATATAACCCACTAACTTGCACTTCTAATCGACTCTCTTCTCTTCCTGTTGTGTATTTATTTCATTTGCCTATTATAGAATCACCAAAGCACAAAGTTTACCTGACGGCAACTCTGTAGCAGCCCAATTGAATCTAGTGTTTGGGAACAATATGACACTGCACTTGAAGTCAAAATAAAAGTGCTGACAAAACATCTATTTGTGTTTCATTCTAAAAGTCAGAACACTTTGTATCAAGTGTAGATACATTCTCAGAAAAATGTAAACGTCTGAAGCTAGAATTGAACGATCATTTCATAAGTCGGCCTCGTGTAATAGACCATGATTTTTACATGAAACCTCCCTCATTGCAATTATCTGCTATCCAGGACTGTACTCCCGGGTGAAGAAATCCTAACAGGTCAGTAAAACTATCGCTGCACATCAGGCCTGACAGCTAGTTATTATATTTAATATTCAGCACGTTATAAATAGTTACTGCTAGACATCTGTCCTGTCTAACTACCGCATGTCTGTCTCATCTGTCTGACCCACTGAAAGCACCAGTCGGTGCTTTTGCAAATGAAGTGAACACAGTTGCATAAACGCTGTTTTCGATTCAGAGTGGTGAGTAAACTGTGTTTGTGTGTTTAGTTTCCACTGCACCCCTGGTTCTATCTCGTTCAGGCACTGACCTCGGAAAGGAGAACAGGCAATGTCACCCCTGCAGTATGCACTGATGCTGCTTACGCTTCTTGCGCTCAATCAGAATGGGTCGGCTGTGGTTCAGATGGTGGTGTGCTGTCTAATAATCAGGGGTGTGAGCTGCAGTGCTGTTGATTAACATTAAACTGTGTAGATGTAGTTGGCGGCCTCTGCCATCAGTATGTGAACAAACTAACAAGAACAAGAAACATGTTAGAAATGCTCCTTTCTTTGTAACCAAACTTTCCTACAATGACTGGATGAGGACCTAGTTCAATACGATGAGATGAAGATGGCCTCCTCCAGTGTTACCATGTGGCTGGATCGCTCCATTTTTAGCTCTTTTCCGTCATCAACTCATGTCCCGCGGTGGGGAGTGATAAGATCTCCGGCTCTTCCCATGGCGACCGCTTCTCTGCAGACTTTGCTCTCATTATGTTCATCTCCCAATGCGGCCTGGTGTTTCTGCTGAATGCTATTTTTCATGTTTCTCATGTTGTTTCTATAGCAGGCCTAGTCTACTCTAGTAAAGTTTTCATCCATCCATCTTCCATAACTGCCAATCCAATCCCAGCTAGTACTGGGTGGTCAAGTCACCAGTTCATCACAAAGCTGACGGATAGACAAACAATTTAAGCCATTAAACCATTCATGTTCACGTTTACATTTATGGACAATTTAGAGTCACCAATTAACCTGCATGTCTTTGCTGAAGTACCTGTAGAGAACCACACTGGGAGAGCATGCAAACTCCAGTCCACACGGAAAAGCCCCACTTTGAACCAGGAACGTTCTGCTGTGAGGCGGCAGTTCCAACCACTGCACACTGTGCCTGTTTTCATACAGTATATAGTGAAAATCTTAACTGATTTTCCAGAAGTGGTTGGTAACTGCTAAATCTCCAGTCCTGTGGCATTTAACTATTACAGAAGGAAGAGGGCACCGTGAAATGATGTAATTAAGAGCGGCATAAACCTCCCCACACCACACCGGACAGTTTGACATTGGGGAAGGGCCTTATGTTGATCAGTTCAGTGCCGCCATCCCTCCTCTTTCCTCTGGCTTCGGATGGATAGAGGCCTGCCACATTCTGCAATTAGGCTTTACGCATCAGTGATTTAATTGTGTCATGCTAGTTTTGGTGGGAGGCTTTTGTTCAGTCACCTTCTCCTAAAGCGGTTTCTGCAGGGAGGGAGGCGACCGAGGTCAAATGTTTTCCCATCTGTTCTGCACTGGGAGCTTCCTGTGGTGCCTGTGGGTCTCTCCACTGAGTCATATGAGCCCATTGAGGGGAGATTTTTTCTCCAGGTGCTGTGTGTGAAGACAGCCGTGTTAGTGATGCAAAATTTGGCAATGTAGATATTAGTCTACTTGAGTTGTTTGCTCATTTGAAGGGTCCACAGAAGCACTGCACTCCACCCACACCTGTCAGTTGTGCCCAAGAACATCAGACATTTTTCATCACGACTTGAAACTCTTGTGTGCTGTTGTGAAATGTGCAGTCTCTTTAAGATGCTCACAGCAGCTGTTAATTCGTTCCAGTGATGGGTTTTGGAGAGGAGAGAGGAGACCTGCTCATGGGGTATGTGAAAACATTTCAGGTGCTTATGAGCGGGATGGGATTGGACCCTCCAGGCACACTCCAGCATTAGGATGACTGTCTCGACTGCCCTCTTTTGTGAAATGATGAACATTCGCCCCTGATGTTTGTTTTTACAGTATTCCTGTAACATTTCTGGGACCTGCCTTTCCTTTGACACCGGAGGTCACGGCCATCAAGCTGTGTCGGTGGAGTGTAAGCTATTGGCTTCGCTCCCTGAGCCCCTCGAGTTAGAGGTCAAAGCCTGCAGGAGATAGTAACCCTAGTTCTAAGAGTACACTTGGAGCTCTCTAATCCTGGCACCCTGCTTCATTTTGAGTGGCTGACTTTGTGCATGCCTTGTTAAGAAAACATGACCTTTCATAAAACCTGTAGCCTGTAGGGATGGTTCAGATAAAATGTGCAAATTTAACTGTGAATGGGTAAAACCTGCAGAGCCTGCTGGAGGCCTATGTGACCTCACAGGACTGTGTAACCTTACAAACATGTAATATGAGCAAATAACAAAATAAATCATAAAACATGGGAGCCAAGAAAATAAATGTAAATGTCTTATACCTAATATAACTAATATACTCAGAGTCTATGACAAATAAAAAGGAAGTGTGGACTGTTTAGGGGCATGTTAAGTACCCAAACAGAGGTGAGTAAATCAGGTAACTGATATATTGTTAGCAGGCAATTGTAGTATAATGGCTTAGTGTTTTTTTTTTTTCATTTTACAGGTGATCAGATAACTTGTAAAAACAAATACATTTATTAAAATTTGCCATTAACTAAACCAGTAAGATTACATTACAGTACCTTCCAATGAAATACATACTGCAACTGTTTATAAGTACAATACAATCAGTTAAATGATCTGAAAATATAGATCTTCTTTCTCTGTGGGGGTGGATGTTTCGTGTAGCTTTATAAACTTATGAAGCCAACAAAAATAATCTGTGCAAAGTAGTTCTCTTAGTGCAGTACATTAGCACTTTCTCAGAGATAATCAAATGTGCAACTATAAAGTGGCTGCAAGGACTGCTGCTTCCTGAAGCCACACTGATATGACCAAACGGGAAACCGGGTGAACTGCTAGCACTATACAATCCTGTACCAACCAATCTAAACACTGTGTAGCCTGCATAAAAAACAAACAAAACAAATGTTTTTGTCAGTTAACATCATTTCCACGCATGCACACAGTAAGACTTTCCTTTTGTCTGAGGGGGACAAGACTAATAGGATAAAATGGGTGTTTTCACAACTTCATCATACAAAGGAAAAGAAAAATAGATTCCCCTTTTTAATCTGAAAAATCCGATCTGATGGTTTTCACTGTCTAAAAGAGAAGCACGTTTTTCAAAACCCACTTTAGAATAATGAGAAAACACCACATTTTCTTTTTTTTTTCAGAGATGTGAAAGCTGGTTCAGCGATGGCACCAAGCATTCTTTGGGGGACGAGCAGGATGCAGCACTGCACTCACTTCCAGTCCTACTATACCACACAGTAAGCCATTCTCGACAGGTTTCCAGGAGGTTCTACATGTCCAGTGAGGGAACAGCAGTAGAACTTGCTGTTAGACATACTGTAGGTAACAGTATACAAGTCAGTGATCAGGCCACACCCATGTATTATCTCCATTGAGTCTGCATTGCCCAGAGTGGGAGTGTGAGGGCGACCATCACCAGCAATAGGGACGGTCCGCAGGAAAGGGAGTTTCCCGCGGCGGCCGCTGCTGCACGTTCATCGCTTCTGTCGGCTCCGATCACAGGAGCCTCTGTTCCAACAAAAACAAACTCTGTTGTGCAGCCGTCAGAGCAGCCGCTGCCGCTGCCAGAACTGCTGCCCTCGTCACCTGAAGCAACAAAATCACACAAATGAAAATTTACATAAAAATAATATCATCACAAGCAGCTATTGGTTTGGTCCCCATGGCAATGGGGGAAAAAGAGAATACAGAATCGAGCCAAGGAAGTGGCACAGCGAAACTCAGTTCAAAGACACACAGACTGAGTTTGTAGTTGGTTTCCTAACTTTTTTTCCTGCGCTCAGCGATGGCGTCATCATCCAAATACACTTCAATACATAATCGCATCACTGCCATAAGGCTGTTTGGCTCTGATTCTGTCCGTCTTTAGTTCAGTAGTAAGGCTTAGTCTGAGGCTGCTTTAGCCTCTTCCATTCAATTCACAACAAATCTAGGTCAAGCACTGTCTGTAAGGCTAATAACTTCTTTTTAACAAAGAATAACATTTATTTTAAATGGGTTACCTTTTTAGATACAGAATATGTGGATTTTTCCTTGAAGTTCCTATGGTTGCGTTAAGCTGCTATAATGAGTGCTAACTCATACTGTTATGGAAATTAATTGACTAATTCTGCAAATAAGATTCCAGTCAAGTCTTATTCTTTAAAGGCAGTAATCATCTCACTGTACGAGCCAGGGTACGCTCGCTTTCCACATGTTTAGAGTGTAATGTAGACCTAAATAACTGTGTGGGAAATAATGTTATAATGTTCCAAAGCATTACAGTGAAAGCCTCACAGAGTGTATGTTGAGAAAAGAAGGCTCAAAGATTACAGATTGACAGACTTTCCCGATTGAGTCTGACACATCAAATAATAGCCAGAAAATTAAAAGTGTGGGTGCATCATTTGGATAGAAGATATTTTTTGTATCATATTTGATACACCAGGCATTGTTCATTTTTTTGGAACATTTCAGCTGGTTTTGGTTATGTTTTTTTTTTTTTTTTTTTGAAAAAGGAAACCATTAAGAAATGTTTTGCTTTGTGGTGGGCAAAAAACATTTTGGTCAATAAAATCTGAAGATTAACTTTACTTATTAGCAAGTATAACCATTGTACCATCCAAATGACCGTCATTAGAGCTGATTGCTTCCACAAAAAATAGGCAAATATCTCAATTTTCACTCTAAATATATCTTAAGATTTCTATCTGTAATTATCTCAGTGAAATAACAAATTAGCTTTATATGTCATATTGGATACAAACATTTCCAACACAATGTTACAATAAAACTTAAATAAGCGATAAAAAGCGAATCGCTGATAATCCACCAGAGGGCTGAGCACGTGTCTAACTGTACACAACAGCTTGTTTGGGAAAGCACTGGTCCTATCAGTGCTGTCGACTTGGCAACTTTCTCATGTGATTTAGCAATTTTCACATTCTTAGTGGCTTTATTTCTAAAAAGCGTCTTGTGACAAATTTAACGACTTATTTAGACAATCAGGGAAAGGGGATTGATATATTTAAATATTATAATTCATATCCATGCTGCACGGCTCTTCTGGCAACAGTTGCTGGGTCTCTCCCACTCCTTTTGCAACATGTTCACAGCTTCTCTCTCTCTTTCTCTCTAAATCTATGGATTAGGATGTTCCTATAGCTTGTAAATATGTAAATGGTTTGTTTGATCCTGTAAATATTTAATTGGCTTGTTTGATCTTCTCTCTCCCTTTGTAGTTTTTTTAAAGACTTTTTAACTTAATTAAAAAATACATGATGTCAACGTAGTAAGTTTGTGATTTGGCTAAAAATTTCTCTACATTTAGTGTGGCTTGAAGTGATCTTTACCCCACTGCAACCGACACAACCACAAAGCTTTATGCAAATGACTGAGTTGTGACATCATCAGCATGCAAATTACTGTGTGTTGTTCTTGGGCGCCTTATGGATCATCTTTTCATCCGATAAGAGTTGGCAACACTTATTCTGTTGATAATGTAGAGGTCTCAGAAATCCATGTAGCAAATATGATACAGCAGGCGTCGTATCATATTTGTTATAAGCATTTCACTACTGATTTATCTCCAACACATTAATGTTCAATTGTTGTATAAAAAGGAAAGGGGGTCCACTGAGACTGCCTATGTTCAGACAATGGTGATTTAATAGACAAAGTTCGGTCTGAAGAGTTAGTGCTGAAGATTTGTTCGTACATGCACTGAACCACCACCAATAGTGATGACTGTAGTAGGTGAAGTACCATGCCTTTTATTTGCAAAAGTTTTTAATTTAGGAAGTGTAAACAAAAGTGGGTGTCGAATAGGCTATGACACTACCTTCCTCTGTTTTGGACTCTTCATTCCTAGACACTTTGCAATTGGTCTGTGCCACTGACCTCAATTTGAAAGATTTGCAGGGATTTACTTACTAGCACTGATGAACAGTTCAGGGTTGATTATTATTGAAAGATTTTTTTTTTTTTCATGAATGCTGGTGTGACTAGGCATTCACAGGTGACAGAACACAAAAAATTTAAATAGACTAGGTTTTGCATGAATAAAAATGGCCCCAAATAGTTCTGAATAGTAGTTTAAAAGGGTATTCCACTAACAAACAGTATTATGGCATCTACTTTTTTCTTATTTAGCCCATTTCTGTGGAATGTTCACCAATGCAACCACTGTAGTTGTTCTAGTCCCTGACACCACGACAAAAACAAACATGTTTGTTTTTGTCGCCGTGTCAGTGACATGTAGTGGCACCAAAAATGTTGTGGAGGTAGAAAAATGTAGTGGCAGTAGAATCTTTAACAGCAGATAACCTTCCATCTTGTGAATGGTTTCTGTCATGGCAGCATTGGAGAGGTGTACATCTTCCCATTGGGCTTGGCTTTCTGTCATTGTCTGTGTCACCACACCTACAGCTATTTATTCTTCTCTTGCCGCAGTGCAATGCTGACGCATCCTGTGGAGGTGTATGATGACTTTCTACATGAATGACACCTGAGATCTTGTTTCAGTATTAACTGCTTGTATTTCTGAGGGTGTGTGTGTTTGTTTGCATGGGTGTATAATGTGGACCATGTTTCTCTTTGTATTTTACATCAAATAGTTATTTTGTGTCCACCTGCACATCCGAACAACCGAGAGATTGGGGAGCTTACTTGAGTCCTGGAAGTAGATGTCATTTCCATTGTAGGCGTTCTTTAGCTTGTTGGTCATGACACGTAGAGCCATGATCTGCTGCCGTATCAGTGTGTCAGGCCTGGTGATATCCACATCCACCTCTGGGTTGTTCACCTGGTTGGTTAGACCCTCCTTCACCACTTCAGGGAAATATCTGCATATAACGATGCACCCAAAAACTGAGGTTATTTGACTTTTCGTGTCTGTGTACAAAGTTGTGCTGGGAAGCATCATCAGCTATGACATCATGGTAAGGCACCCTTACAGTCCAGTTAGAAAATTGACCACAAGGTGAAAATGAAAGGGATAGGTTAGAAAGAATGCAGATCTCTTAACACTACCTAGAAACCAACAGAATTTTGAAGGACCTATCACACTTTCTATATTCTGAATATGAAATATTACCTTTAGGCAGATGAGACAATGCCAGCAAATGTAAAAAAACAACCGCTTCAGACTTTCTTACCTTCCAGTGACTATTACACTACTTAACAAACAACCAGCTCAGTCAGCAGTTAGGCAGTGTCCTTATGTATTATAAATTATGGTTTTATGGCTTCATAACTTTATTCCATTTTCAAGGTCCATGTATTTATATATTTCATCTCATAGGGCAGGTGCAATATTTAACATATTCTCATTTTGTTGCCGTCTTTTATCTTGCTTTCTACTTTTGCCATAGATATTTATTCTGTCTTTGGTGCACTGCTGTATCTGCGGTCATGTGCCAAATTTCTCCACAGGAACAAATTAGATCTCATCTAATTTAATTGAGAGCAAAAGTCATAGAGGTTGCGAGGTCACAGAGATGTGGCCTACTAAATAGCCTACTATTTTTGAAGAGTGAAGAGTGAAATATGTAGGTCTTTAAAGGTGTCAGATTTAGGGTGCACTTTTTTGCATATTGTGGTAGAAATGGAATATAGTATGCACGGTTTTAATTAGTGTGTAATCACCTGAAAATAAGGATCTTCTTTATTCTTTAGGAATGTTTTTGTCACCTTAGAATGAGCCTTTTATGTACTTTTCCACAGAGTCCACCATGTTGAACTGACATGACAAACTATGCACTAACTCAAGATGTCGGATTATTTTTGCATCATGCTTGGAAGGGGAGGGTGATACGAAAGAGTTCTTATATATAGTCTTATAAATACTAAGACTTATTTAAATTCTAGCAAGTGTGTTGTTGTAGTTTTAGAGATGATGATAATTTCAACAAAATCACCCCCACCCCTGTGATGTTAGACGCCTGTCTAAGGTCGGCCTGGACCTCAGGTTGGGAACCTTTAGTCTATTTCATTGTGAGAATGCAGGCACTTTGCTATAGAGAGCACTTAAAATGCCAGATTTATTTCATGTTATAACTCAAAAACAATGAAAACCGCTGTGCAGTGAGAAAAATGAACTACATGAGAAAGGCAGTGTGTGCTCGAGAGGATCATTTAATTGCATTTTTACACTTGCTGTACATGTGTGTTACATCAGGGTGAACATTTAATTTTTTATTTAAATATATTTTATACAAAGTGGAATTTGTTTAATTAACAAGAGAATCCATCACACATGGTCTGACTGTCACTGACGTTTTATTATCTCTAGGCAATCAATTTACCTACCAGATTTAGAGCGATGCTTAAAAATGGTACTGGCACCAACAAGAGAATTAACATGTCTTTTATTGCACCATCTGGTGATTTTGTTACTTGGAGAGGACCAAACTGATGGGGTGATATATTTCCTCTGCCAGCATCTCTGGTTCACTGTCAGAGGAAACAACTCACTGTCCAATCTACTGTACGGCTCAGCGACACACTGCAGTGCTGATAAGAGGTGTTGGAAACTTCTCCGTCCTCTGGGAACTAGAGCCTCAGAGCTTATATAGAAGTTCTCCATATAAGTACTAAGCATTGTACTTACAGAGAGGGTGTTAATCTGGGAACACAGTGTGGTTATTTTAATCCCTCGCAGGCAAAATGTGATAACCGTAGAGTGGGGTGACATTGCTGTGGTTATAAAGTGTAGCAGAAGTCCTCACCTGCCCTTCGCGTGGCTGTTCCAGCACTGTTCCTCGTCAGACTCTGTGAGCTTGCCCTTGGCACAGATGTCATCTGGCAGGTTGGACCAGAACCTCTTGGACTCCTTCAACTTTTCTTTGATGTCAGTCACCTGCCAAAGGCCAAAACAGAAATATATTAGGTTGACTATTTTGCATTTTAAAAGCTTAGAGTGGAGGGTGACAAGTGAATTCAGTGTGAAGTTCACATGCTTAAACGTAGCAAAGTACATGTAACTCGCACATTTTCCAAATGAATTTTAAATTAATTCCAGTATTTAGAGAAAAACAAAACAAAGAAAACAGTAAAATACAATCAATGAAAAACATAATCAAAGAAACAGATTTTAAAAAGATACTCAGGATTCTAAAAAAAGATGAAACACACGAAAACAACAGCCTCAAACAGTTCTATCTCTGTTTACTGTGTCTGTCTGACAGATTGTGATTTTAAACATTCATGTGGCAACAAAAGTTTGTGTAGTTGCACAACCCCTTCTGTTCATTTATTCCATCAGGAGAGAAGTACTGAACTGCACCGAGTTCTTTTTCTTCTCATTTTGCTTCTTGTCAACTTCCATCCATATTGTGTTCATCTCTGATTCATACAAGATAGACTCCGGGTTTTGAATTTTTATATTTGGCATGAGCGGTCACCCCTGACTGATCCCATCTGGACTCCGCAAGAAGTTTGTGCGAGTGACCAGCAAACAGGCGAAAAACAATCCTATGAGGATGCATCATGGACAGAAGCACATCATGTTGTGTTTCATTTTCATGTAGTTGGTGAAAATCGTGAAGACAAAGTACAAAAAAACCTATGAATCTTATTATAAACGGAAATATTATTCAAAATTCTAAGTGATATTAGTATATAAAACCCTGAGGTTTTGTCACTGGAGAGCAGGATGGCATACATTCTTCTTGCACAGAGTTATGAGCCTGCCAGCGCCTTTAAAGCTCACTCACTAACGTGATATTTTATTTGATTTATATAGCGCCAATTCAAAACAAAAGTTATCTCATGACACTTTCCATATAGACCGAGAATTCCCACCAGAATAAGCAAGCAGAAACCTCGAGCAGAACCTGGCCCATCTGTTTAGTCTGTATGGAAGCCAAAGTGTAAAAATCACAAGTTGCCGTTTCCCACGGGCTCATGAGCCGGACTGTTGTCTTTTGTTGCAGTGACTTCCTGGTTTCTTTGTTGGTTGCCTGGCAACAAGACACTAGGAAGTCAGTGCCCCCAAGCTACAAAATAGTCCGGCACATAACCTCATGTGAAAGCAGAGCTCGGCGCTGTGCTTCAATTTTCATTCGATTAACAAGCAAGATATGTGTTAATTAGTGATTCCCTCCATTTAGTCTTTATGTTAAGCTAAAGCTAAGAGGTTACTGGCTGTAGCTACATTAAAGACATGAGAGTTGTATGAATCTTCACATTACCCAGATACTGTTCATTACTACCAGTAACTATGGCATAAACTAGAATCAGAATGCTTTTGTTAATGGTGAAATAACATCCTCTCTTCAGATGACAGAAAACTTGGCTACATTATGTTTTAACTTTCTCCCTGGTTGATGAATTCAGTGTGGACAATTAGTACAGCCAAAGCGAGATGAGGAACACAGGTGATCTGCACAAGAACAATATATGTCCTGCACTGATAAAAGAAAATGAAGCCAGAAGCTAAATTCTCTATTACTGTACACAGGTGATGTATTCATTGTATGTGTGTTTGTGTGTACATGTGTGTGTGAGTGTTAAAATATATCTTTGTGAGAAACAGCACTGTCGATGGGTCACGACCTTCTCTGTGAAATTATATTGCTTTCAACAGTGTTGCAATTTTTTCTGTAAATTGTTTTGGACTTGAACCAATTTCAGCCGCAGAATTCTTCGAGGCTCTGAAAAGTACAGAGTGCAAAATATCTGTCTCATACAATTTATACCCATATATTTCACAAACGTCTGATTTAACGCAAAGCCCAATGCCTGTTCTTAATATTAGTTACGTTACAGGTAAGTTTCCAAAGCAAACAATATTTGGATGGATACGTTCTACCTGTACTTTAGAGATGAAACCCTGTGATATCAATAATAGTTACTTTCCCTTTATTCAGGATTCAGTTGTAGGCACAGTACTGTGGCATTTACTAAACACAAACAAATAAAATGTCCAGAAATATAAAACTAACACAAGGAATTAAACACCTCCCACTCCAAACACCAAACCCTTAAATTAACTGGCGAGGAATGACTCACACAAATTCATATAGCTGCCTCTCTACATGTACGTGAGATTCTGCTTGTTTGTAGCTATACAAGCTTTTCTGTCAGATACTTGTAAATAACTTCATAATAATAATCAACATAATTTACCCACTGCCGCTCTAGTTAAATAACAAATGGATGAATATTTGACAAAACAACCCAAACTCTACGTAGGTTGTAGGTCCACCTATGAGCTTTCTGGATCTTTCAACCAAAAGTGAATTCAATAGAGAAAATATAAACAGTGTGTCACGATTGAAACTAAACTGCTATTTCCAAAGTCTATAATTTGATGCTTGACTTCTTTCTATATTTTCTACACTTTGCCAGATGTTCCCTATATTCCAGAGTGTAAATGAATTATGAAATGGATCTGAATTAATATTTTTCTTTATTTGTTCTTGTACAAAGAGGAAAATTTTTAAAAATCCTCCATGGGATTCATGAAATGTACTATGACAGCACACATCTGTATATCCAGGAAATTTGTAATTAGCATATGCACAGGCAGTGCTGTTAAAGCCAAGCTCTCCTTATATTGGTATAAGCAGAGCTTGGCTTTCCTAAAATGATCACAGAAGAAAGTCACTTCACAAGTTAACTCAAGCTAGTAGTGCTGTCACCACCACACATAGATCTGAGTTCAGTGGTGGATCGACCATCCAGTATGCCCAAATTGGTATCCAATGTAGGATAATTAGACTGTCACTGTCTAGAGATCAGTGGGGAGGTTCTCCTCTAAACACATGTTGGAGAAAACTAGCAGCTTAACTTTTTCTGTTATTTGTTCATTACTACGCTGAATTAGTTAAGTCATCTGAGAAATTGTATGATGGATGGATTTCTTTTCAAACGTGCTTAGACAGAAAAGTTGTCATGTGCAGGATGGCAATTTTATAACATGCATGAGATTGAGCTGCTTTACGAACGTCAAATGATGAGTTGATCTGATGTGTTTTCAAACTGTTGTCATCCGTACATGTCGCTTTAGGCTGCTTCAGGAAAATATGCAGTCAGTGTTTTTTGGATGTTCTGTTTTCCTTCGTCTATCCTGGTTTATATTGATCATTGCCCTCTGTATCTGTTATGTGGGCTACACTCAAATATCATGCCTGTGTTCTGGCTGCTAGATACAAACATCACAACATCCTTTTCATTATGAGATGTACAGTATGTGTGAGATACTCTTGGACAGTAACAAAACATCTCTGACTGGTAGAGAAGAATTGAGCTGAGGTTAAAGGAATGGTACTCTGTATGAAGACTGGTAAGAAGCTTGATTGGAATTTTCAGTCATATGAACACAACACAACGAGCCAAAAACAAAAAACAGTTTTTTTGAATGGCCACTTGAAGCTGGCACCAGAAGGGAGCTGATCTCTCCATAAGCCCCCATTTCCCCATCTGCTCCACCCACATCTTTGTCCATTTTTGGATTAGCTGGGAACCAGCAAAGTCAGGACTGCCAAGATGACCACACTGAGCTTTACAGTGGATCTACAGAAACCTGTGGGTGGCGTCACAGAGATGATGATGATCCATTGTCCATTTTTGTATTTTTCTATCTCTGGATGGAAACGCCCAAATAAGGGCAACAGACAAACAAGCCACTGACATTTGTCTTCCAACTGTAAACTCAGACAAAAGAAGAAAAGTAAGAACAAGGAAAAGAAATGCCACAGAAGGACACAAAAACTTTTATTCTACTGACTATATGCAAACTTTACTCACTGAAATTTCCCAAAAAAAAAAAAAAAAAAAAAAACCTTATTGTTATGATGATCTTATTTTTAACTGTAGGCGTTGGGGTCATAGATCCAGGAAAGTGCAGATAGTCAGCCATATTATTAAAGTACAGGGATACGATAAAAAAACAAAACTAAACATATAAATAAAATGTAAATTTGTTCTAGCATAATCAAGTTTGGATGCTTACGTAGAAAAAAAAAAGCAAAGCAGAAGTTAGATTTAAGTTGTATTATTTATAATTTAAACCATATTTGCTTTATAGGCAAGGACAGTTTTTTAAAGGAGGTGTGATAGTATCTTGGGTAACAAGTTTGGTTTGAGTTGCTGAAGTTTAAACTGCCCTAACCAAAAAAAAAAAAAGGACATAGCTAGGACTGGTAAACTAATATTCGAATTTCGAATATTATTCGAATATGATAAAAAATATGTATATTCGAACGTAAAAATGAATATTCGAATATTTACTATTTGCTCAGGGCAGCGCGCGCATTGATTCTCCTCCGTTGTGTCCCATGGTGCGTCCCTTACTGACCTGTAGGCTAGCTATCTGCAGTCACGTGACACAACAAGGAAGCACCCCATCCCGCTCCCCACCTCAATGAAGAGCAGGCTACACACCAGTGATCCCGATGAGCAGTACAGTTTTGCATAAATTGCACTGAAGTTACACTAAATGTAACATGTTGAACATGACGCTTGGATTTAGTTTGAAGACCGAAAATAAATCAGCGTTTGACTACCACTGGTCGTTTTTCTTGACATTTGGCAGTGCAACGCCCTCTGTTGGATATAACGGGGTACTGTTACAATACTGTTACAAGTCCTATTCTCCGCGGGGGGAAAATAATTAATTAATTAATTAAGAATATTCGAATATATTCGATATTCGGACCATTTTTTAAGACTAATATTCAAATTCAATTTCTGGGGAATGTTACCAGCCCTAGACATAGCTAACATTACACTAAATTCTGATACAGTGTTGTAGCATCTTGGCACCCACACAGTGGATGTGTCAATCCAGTACACCCAAATATCATGTAGTTAGCTCCTAAAACACTGTTTGGCTTTGGACACTAGATATCTACTGTAGTTGGCAAACTGGTTAGCCTGGCATGCTAATGTTTGCAGTTTATATCGGTGCAGAGAAACCCATTGATATGTTCCTGATACTCACAATTTCAAATTCTGAAGATGCCAAATATTACTTTTACTACAGCCACACTGGCCCTTACAAAAAAGCATGAGAGACCCGTTATGACTGCTCAT
Organism: Larimichthys crocea; assembly: GCF_000972845.2. NCBI lineage: Eukaryota > Metazoa > Chordata > Actinopteri > Sciaenidae > Larimichthys > Larimichthys crocea. The sequence continues at coordinate 9,796,564 of NC_040018.1, forward strand.
GAACAGACAGTTGCTAGTCTGATCCTGTCAATCATGTCAACTCTAAATTCCAGGTGCTTGTATGTCTAGGCAGCGCGCTTTGTGGTTGGTGGTTGGTGGTTGGTTCAGGATGTGGGACTGACTCCTCTGCTGTTTGAAGCCAGTTAAAAGACAGTTGAGAGAGAGGGAGAGAGAGAGAGTGAGAGCTATCAGATTAGCTTTTCCAAGCCTGAGGTAATAACACAGCGTGCTGCAACATTTTTTTATCTTGGGTTTGGCCACAGGCCACAGCAGCCTGTGGGTCATTCAATAAAGCCTTTGGTGCATAGAGTAAACACCTCATACAGTATAAATTAACTCTGCTACTCGAGGGTGCCGAGATTTTGACAAGTTATATAACTGCTTCTCATTATGCTAAATATTCAACAGTGTTCACATCTGCATGTGCCAGCTGTTGTTCTGAAAATAATCCCTGACTGAGAGTCAAAAATTAATTTAGGAAAATGCAGGAAATGGTGAGGTCAGCCTCAAATTAAAACACTTGCATTCACTTGCAAGGACCACTAACCCCTTACCCTAATCTCCCCCAGTCCCCCAAGAGGGTCGTAAAATAATTTCTGGGGGTCGCCAAATGGACCAGGATTTAGTGTTGGCAGATTACATAATGAAATCATTTCTCTGTATCCACTTATTTGACTTATTTCATTGGACTTCTTATACTGTATTTGCTGCATTGGCATTGAATCTGTTATAATCCTATTGTGGAATTTTAATCCCATTACTCTATTTTGTATTTCTGCTAACTGTGAACTCTCTGTTCATGTTTTGTAACTTCCACTTTCCCACCTGTGGCTCTTACTGCACCCCCTCCCGTCTGATGAGGAAAGATCTTAATTTAAATTTCTCCTCCAAAAAGTTTTCCCCCCTTTTGTCACAGCTTTAACAGAGAGCTCACACTGGGTCGGAAACTGTGGAAAGCCTATTAAGACAATGTATGTGATATTGAGCGAACAAACTGACTTGACTACAAGCCATGCAATATGTTGCTCTATAGATAATGTGGTAGTTTTCATAGATAATGACACATCTTTAGCTCCATTATACCCACTGTAAATGCAAAGCCATGGGCACCAAAAACAATTATTTTTGATTGGCTTGCATGTATCTAGACACCTCTAATACAGTTCCAGTAAACAATTTAACTACTTTTCTAAATGAGTGTGGCCAAATAATCAGACAAAACTGCTCACAGTTAAAGGACCAGGATTTAGTGTTGGCAGACTTAGCAGGGTAATTGCTAACTGCAACCCTTTCATCTCACTCTTTCCTTCCTAGTGTGAAGAAGAAACAATGGTGGCTGTAAAATGTGTAAATAAATAAAAAATGGCAGTATTTAGTTTGTTTTTGGGCTACTGTAAAAATATAGCAGTTCAACATGGTGGACTCCATGTAGGAGGACCCCTGTGTCTGTAGATATTTAAGCCTCATTCTATGGTAACAAAAACACAATGACTCTAATTTCCAGGTGATTATACACTAATGAAAACATAGTCATGCATATTATGTCATATTTGTGTCATATAGTCTCCTACGTACTGGACCTTTAATTCATTCAGCCTAACGTTGTGTTCATATTGGCAGATTTGTTGATGAGAGGGCGTTTGTTTTGTGCTAACCAGTCATGATTGTGATTTACGGGTCCCACCAAAAACATTTCCAGGTGATACAGGAGCATCAGTGGTTATTAAAAAATATTTTAATAAAGTTTTTTTTTTTTTTTTCTGTAAGTCTACTTAAAAACACACAGATTGTTAACTAGCTACCTATGAAGGGTGATTACATCAACGTTCCTAATCCTGCCTACTAAACTCTGATTGGTTGACAAAACATGAGTTATCATAAGTGGTATTCCGTGGCTCCATCATTTCCCATTTTGTTGTAAGTGCACTTGGGTGCTTTGTTCTTTTCTTCACACATTCAACAAATAAACACAAAATTATGGTTCTGACAAGCATGAATACAAAAAACTACTCTGAAAAACATCCTGTTTATTTAATCTTGACCCTCCACTTAAAGCTAAAGCCCTCATTACTCATTTCAAGTGCATGTGGACACCAGTAATAGCTGGGAAAAAAAAAGAATCATAAGCACAAGGTCACACATTTTTAAATGCACATAGTGAACAAATATGTCCTCGTGCATGCACATACACACACATACGCGACACTCATCATGTCCGAGTTACACTGGGGATGTGGCAGAATGCATACACTAAAGCCCCGGGTTTTAAGTGGACATGAAAGGGCCCGTACCAACAGGACGCCACTGCAGGAGACTGCCCTCACATTTGATGCGGTAATCCTGTCACGGAGACCCCAAAGCTGGTTAGGTTTAACACACGCTGGTGTGGCTCTGATTCATGATGGCCCACAGCACCCCGGCACTGACAACAAAATATGATCAGAATGTATGTTATTTAGCTTTAACTTTAAAATTTAAACACATTAATGTGACACTGATATGGTCCATCCTGACAACTGAGGCTCCAAACAGGAATATTTCAGGTGAACCAGAGGCATGAGGAAAGGATAACTCTTATGTAAATATATAGATAAATAAATCCATTTATTCATTTGGGAATCTGTGCCTATGAAAATATAATGCAGTCTGTTCTGTCTGTATAACATAATGTACAGTCCACATAAACAGTGTCAAGAGTTCAGTAGCACAGCCTATTCTAGTACCCAACTACAGCAGTAAACAATAGTTCATAAATAAATGTAAGCGCGCACACACACACATTGTCGGCTGGTGAATTGTGAAGACAAAAATCTAACCATGAGTCTTTACACGAACGATCAGGGCAGTGAGTCTGAGTCCTGCTTTCACCGCATCTGTGCTGCTGCTGCAGCCGAACCTTCAGTGTTCACAGTTGCACTGCTTTACCTCTGAATAACTGATAGCATCAACTACAGGTACATTGGTGAAAGCAACTGAGAACAGTGATACAGATTATTACTCTCACGGACACATTTCTGTTTTCAAATTTAACATTGTACACTCAAACGGCAGTTATGGTACACCTAGCTAAAACTGATGCAATCCAATATAACAGCCCTACAATAAACCACGAAAAATTATATAGACGATTTGATGACTGTTTTTACAGGCTATGACTTTATGACTTTAGGACTGCTTCGTGCATTTAGTGATCTTAAGGAATGTTTAAATGGCTCGCCAGCCTGACAATGACCACTGTTATCCAAACACAGTAACTACACTTCCGCATGTTTATTGCAAGATAACGTCATTTATCCAATGAGCTCGTTGCAGATTTATGAATTTCTGATTAGCAGGCAAAAGTTCCTGTGCCTACATTAACCTTTAAGTCTGACCAAATGCTACACTGGTATGCCATATGTGCACTGGGAGAGCTGTGGGTCGCCATCGACATTCCTCTTCTTCGCTTTGGCCGTATGTATGCGTGGACGCAAAGGCGTCTCTTGACAGACAGCATGGAGCGAAGGCATCTTCCAGCTCTTCCAGCATACATATGACACATCTGACTTCAAACAGTACTTTAGGCTGACTCATTCAAGGCAAGTTATAAACTACATTCATTCAGTTGAATTCAATTCAAATGTATTCATATAGCACCAAATCATGAAATCTGCTATATCTTTAGAGCACTTTCATATAGAGCAGAGACTCTTTGCAATACTATTTGGAAAAACCCAACAAGGTCCAGTACAAGTGTCAAGGAAAACCAGACTTTGTGTCCCCATTCAAAACTAACTAACTGTGCAAAAGTCAAACTCCTACGAGTGCATTTTCTACCAGTATAATCTATTTCCTCTTTCCCTCCCTGTACTGTGTGAATTAAAGATTTTAGTTAAACAAATCGCCTCCTCCTGGGTTTGCTGAGTCTTGGAAGTGGTGTCAAATGGCTGTTGATCTATCAGAGCATGTAGAGCACCCTCCAGCGATGCATGTTAATGTAGGTCCAGTAACTTTAATTAGCACTTTCACAGATCAGATTCACCTGCTTCATTTTCGAGTAACAGTCATAGAGTCGGCTCTAGAGAGCAGTGATCTAACCTTATTAAACATGGACAGTTAAACAAATTGGAAAGAACTGCCTTACTTATCTTAAGTCCTGCTCCTCATTATAATCTTTTTCTAATGTCATAAACATGTACGTGTATTTTCTGTCTATCTTCAAACTGCCTGGAGTGGAGCCATAGCTCACCGAAGCAAGGGTTAAACACTGTGATTGGCCCCTTCCTACATGTCTTAACAGTGATTCTTTGCCCAGGAACACACGAGAACCATTATTAAAGTCTCTCTTAATCGATTTCACAAAAACAATGTGATGCACTGTGACTCACTGAGAAGAGAGCTTTAATGGTAACTAAATCATGCACCACCAGCTTATCAGTCCTGTCAAATGACTCATATAACATTCAGTTTCAGGAAGAATATTCAGCATGATTTATTATAAAAAAATAAAAGCAAAAGCAGTCATATTTTAAAACGGATCAGATGACAAAACTGTGGAATTAACTCCCTAATAGGAAAAGTCGGTGTTGATCTGAGAGTCTAGACTCTAGACAGTGGAACAGCCATGGTGCTTGCAAGATGATCTCAAGGTGTGTTCAGGCTCATGTTGATTTAAAAGCCCAGAACGTGATTTAAATACTAACAATAGAATTTAAATCAATAGAGATTTTCAGAGGAAGTCAGTGTCAGAAGGCCAAAATGGAGATAATGTGTTTCCTCATTGCAGGGTGAGTAAGAAGTCTGGCAGCAGCTTTTTCAATGATAGCTGCAATCTAGAAATACTCCTTAAAATATCAACACGGTAACAGTACTCAAGGCGGGGTGATATGAAGCCACATGATGGCTTCCTGAATGTTTATTTAAAGGCCCTAAAAGCATATTTTCTCAACCAGCTTCTTCCAACAGTGCACGCATAATGGAAACACAATTTTCTGTTAAAGTTGACTAACTTTATTTGTGATTTCACATGATAGGTTCCTGTATTTGTATTTTATCTGCCATCTTCTCACTGGTTTGAGGTGGTCCAGGCTCTTTGTCGGGAAAAAGAGTCATTTTCATTTATGCAACATTTGAATTAAAATGTGATGGAAGTTTGGTTGGTTTGTTTGCTCATGTTGTCCAGCGGCTGTTCATCAAAAAATCTGATCAAACCATTCATATGTCTTCTAGATTTGAAGTGGAGGTCCTTTTTTAAAAATACCTATCTGTGACCCGAGAATAGATTGTAATTCTCAGCGAGGATCAACAGCATACTGTGAGTGTGGGATAAAACCTGGTTGTTGTTTTGAAACAAAAATCTATCATTAGTCTGTGATTGTTTTTTTCCCCTTTTTGCATTCTGGTGTCTTTTAAAAAAAGAGACATCTGAGAGGAAATATGTTGTTTTTTCCCACTGGCATATACTGTTTCTAGCTGTGGAATCACTGATAATCAGAAACGATGGTAGCAATGAGGGAGATGCTCTGGTGCTTACCACAGCACTCAGTGCTCAGAGGCAGTATTTGTCTAACTGGCTCATGACAAGCAGTGAAAGCCTAAGTAATATGCACAGAGAGATATCCAAGAACTCTCTGGCCATTACCTGTAGAATATTAAATATGTTTTGCAGTTTGAATTTACAAAGGAGAATGGGGGTGGAGGGCATCGAACCCTGCTGCTGTAGTGTTGTGGCAGGACCGAGAGAGTGCAGGAGCTTTAGCACTGACCCTTTTTGTCTCAGAGACAAGAGCGGTTATCCCAACCCCATGTCGAGTTGTCTGGAGAAATGGCTGACATGAGAGTGGGGTCAGTATGAGTTCTTTTAACGTGTCAGGGTTTCAGCAGGATAAAGAACGTATCAGAGGAGCAGTTTGCAGGAACTTAGCAAGAGATTGCTTTCAGCTGCCACCTTAACTTTTAACACAACATCTACTAAAAGCGATGTGACATTACAGGTGACATAACTGATGCAAACCCACAGATTTAGAGGCCTCATTAAATGTATGAATATGTTCCAGAGTGATCATTTGTGCAGAAAAAAAAATCCTGTTACTAAGTCTCGCAGCAGGTGAACTGGTTAATGCAATATTTTGCCCTTTTTCCTAGTCTACAGCTAATTACATAATTAGCGGAGGTTATGTAACCATAATAATATGTCCCACACATCTGTTAATTCCATCAACAGGCAGCAGGTATAGTTAGTATGCAGTTCACAACCGGTCCCCATGACAACTGCTTTACCCAATAACCTTTATGATATTTACAGCACAAAGATCGTCACATACGCAGCACAACAATGACTAAAGCGATGAAGCCACATTTGTGCAAAACATGGAATCTAATCATCAGGATCATTTTAGCTGCAAACAGTAAATACAAAATACAATATATGCATTCTGGTTCTGGCCTGTGTCTGATGCAGCTTGTAAAAAAAGGTCAGTTGTTATCAGCTACAATCACGCACATGGACGGATCATAAACTTTTTCAAATGTGGCCGGAAAGATGGAACAAGAGTGCAGTCAAGTCAGTGTGGAAGAACTTATTCTTCCCTCCGGTGCTCTGTCCTGCTTTGGCTGAACGGACTGATATTTAGCTTATGGAGCCGCTTCAATTTCACACTGACATCAATGAATATCCATGAAGTACTGAGAGGCTTTCCGCTTTCAAACATAATACAGAGTACACTGTGGCACTCCACAAATGAATACAAAAAAAAAATAATTTTTTTGATTGTGTTAAAATACAGAAGGATTAAAAAGTTAATTTCAGTGTCTAAACATAAGGTCAAATTTTTTTACTGTCAACAAATGGATACTTGTTTCCAATTAAGTTTGGCAATTTTCCCTCATTAGTTTCACAATATAACGTGACAGACAGCACTTTTCCTGCTTCCTGCTTGTCGAAAGGTGTTCAATATACATTTGGCTCGCCCTGTCAGGTTCTTTAAGGTAATTATTTTGTTTTCTCAAAAATGAGCAATTCGCAGGCAATAGTTTGTTTATCTGGATAAATATGAACGTGACCAATTTAACCCTCATGATGCAAAAACTGTGAAATAAATACAAAATAAATACGGTTTGGAACATTTTGGGGTGAAAGCACCTGTGACCATTTAAGCACCTGTCTCTCTATAAGCAAGAAAAAAAGCAGCAGAATGATTTATTACTGAGGCAGAAAATCAAAGATGGATAACAGGAAGGTCAACACTGCAGTAACAACTCGATTAGGTCCCAGGATGAACTACAGTACACCTCTGTAGCAACACTCCAGTTTGATGAGGTGCACACACACACACACACACACACACACACACACATATAGTACACAGAGTAACCCTGCCCTTAAAGCACTATATAAGTTTTATAGGGTGGCACCGCTGTTAAAACAAAAAAAACTTGGCTTGGATTTTATTTCAGCTATCTCTCCAATGATGCAAAAAAAAAAAAAAACAACAGCTATGAATTCACACACAGACCAAATATGAAATATAGTGTTTGTGTATGTTTATGCTCAAACTGTAGAGTGTGTATGTGCTTGATAGGGAGCGTTATAATGGAACAAAATAAACAAAGCTATGCTTCACCACATCTGCACGAAAAAAGATGCAAGCAAAACCAGAGTAATATATAACTGTTGTCTTTGATGCAATATACAGTATTTACTTTGACGTTGGTCTGTTACCATAAAGCAGTAAAAATGGACTTATTGGATAAGAGAACTGAGCAGTTTTAGTACAGCACATTCATGCTAAACAAACCATGACCTGACTAATGTAAGCACAGATGGAAGTTTCATACACAGCTGGTTTTGTGTCCCATCCCAAGGGTAAACATACCGTTTAGGGAAAAAAAAAACCCTTTTATAAACAGATGCTTCTCTGTGAGCTAAAGTTACTAAAGCAACTTTACAAATAAAAAAAGTTGCTTACAGATTTGACAAATACAGTAAAGCATCGAAATGGATGCACGCATTAACATCTGGACTCACAGGTGAGAAGAATTAAATTAGTATAATTATTCAGTGTTCAAATACAACACTGGAACATATCCAATGTTATGCTGTGATATTAAAGCCTGAACTTGAAAAAAATAAAAATAAATCTGCTTCACACGTTTATAATTTATGGAATAAATGAGATGAAATCGCTTTAAGTGTTAATTTATTATTCACTCAGGAGACTTTAAACCTAAAAAATGCAAATGTGTTTATGTGTAAGGCCATAAATTGACTGGTGAAATGTCCAGTGCATACTGGAACAGACTCAAACCCCTTCATCAGTACAACAGTAATAAGCAGGGATGGAAATTAATGAATAATTTACACTGAGGTTGGCATCCGTATTGATTGACCTTGGGCTACTTATTGGCACAAAAACAACAGAATTGAGCGTAATTTGTTCCGTCTTTACTCTAGTGTCCAGCCTAATCATCACACAGTGACACTGCATGAGAAACGAATCCTCTGTAACTTCTACCACATTTGAACACAATGAAAACGAGAGCCCGGACGCTGTTCTTAGCATCAGTACTGAAGCACTATCAGAACATTCAGCAGAATACAAACATTGTGAATCAAGGCAGAAACGTTACAGGAATGGAGGAGATATTGTAGCACTGTTAGAGGACAGTCTGCACCAGTCCACCAGTTTCTAGGTCACGTGGAGACCACTTGGTATTGTGGATTTGAACCGTGTCTCTGTACCGGGGGATTTAAATGATATAAAGTGTGACTAAGAGGTATTTTAAAACGTGGGAAGGGAAGCAGCACAAAATGGCCAGTTCCTTGTTCCGCTCACAGCAATGGAGTTAGCTTACTTCAGTCACAATGGCCCCGCATTTTGTGATTCAGTGCTTTGAATAATGCACTAAATAGGATTTCCTTGGACACACTGTGGTTTATTTCAGCTTGCATGCCTACCCACATAGATGCGTTTAGTTCACAAGGCTCTGCTGTGTTAAAGCAAGGTAAACACCTTCTACCTTCAGGCAGACGTTCATACCACACTATGTCATGGGAAACGGTGGTGGGCTAAGCAGCCTGGTGATGAGCAGTGAGGCGGGAGCTGGGGCAGATTCCAGTACATGCTGTGGATTTCTGGCAGCATCTACAGACAAGCTGCTCAGAGGGTAAAACAGCCAGGTTTGGTGGACCAGTTTGGGGGCCAAATTTAGCTTCAGATAGCATATTTACTCTGATTTGCAGTGCAACTGGAGATAATGTGGTGTCCAGGCTGTGTGCTAGGGTATAGTGAGGACTGTGTGATAGAAGATGTCCCCTTGTTTACCTCCTGGACAGACTTGCCGGTTCAGGTTTTCAGGTTTTCTCTGAGGGCAGTGCCTGTGAATAATGGCAACAGAGATGATTACATCCTGTCTGTTGGTGATTTAACAAGGAAACTTTTACTCACATGACAGAGTCTAGTGATTGGTTAATTAATCAGACTGTCTTCAGGCTAGCGCACTAAAAATGCTGCAGTACACAATCTGTGTAGAGCATTACAATGCATACTGGCTACACTGTTGGTATTTACATGCAGGGGGATGTTAATTAATCCATCTTTTCCCTGCATATAGTACACATTTATATGAGATACAAGGGAAAGATGTGATGAAATGTATTGTACCTGCACCTCTCCCCTCGGTTTCCAGGTTTATTGTTCATCATTAAATTTATGCGGAAACAAAAAAAAAAACAGTACTGTCCTCTGCTTTTAAATCTCAAGCTGCAGCAGCCGCAGCAGCAATCAACAAATAAAATAACCGGCGTTGTATTTTTCTCCTGTATCTATGTAAGCGAGGACTGTGGGAAATGATGTTGCACTGGGAGGAGCACACATCACAAACTTCAGGCTTCATTGTCTCTGACAGTTCACATGTTTGAGATGTGTAGGTGTGAAAGACTTGTCATTGACGCTCATTACGCCTGAGCGGGTGAGACTGGAAAACTGATAGGAAGTGTTTGTAAAGACAGGGGTTCCCAGAAGAATGAGCAGGAAATGAAACTAGGCAGAGGAACTAACTACCGCACAACAAAACCTCACCATTGTTTTCTAATTTACCAGCAAATCTTCCTGCAGCGTAAACCATACTGTGCGTATCTCCCAAGCAGCTGTCCACCACAATAGGTTCCTAACCCACGTTTTTCTTTTTCAGCAAAAACTGGCAGACTGACACAGATTACTGCAAGTTTATTTTCCTTTTAAAGCTACATTTTATTATGTGTTGTGAGAGACTGGGGCATTAAAACCCCAACAACCACATCCATGAAGAGTATTTTATCGTCTCTGATGCGTCAGATGGGGCGCACATTGCTAATTCAGCAAAGCATTAAAGTACTGGCAAAAAAAAAAAGGGTACAGACATAGAAGATGTTTAAAAAATGGCAAACTGTTCCAAATAAACTGTGAGGAAGAAAAGCAGATGCGGGGGAAGGCTTGTGTGTAGTGATAAGTGAAGCTGCTTTTTAAAAAAACGAGGTGTTAGAAGGTGGCCACATTGATCTGCTGCGTCTGTCCACGTGCATTAATCCTAATTCATTTTCAGAGACAGGTCGCTGTTGAGTGAGCCCGGTTGATTACACATCAGTTTCTGTCAGATTTCCATCTATTTTGACAGACAGAGTCACCTCTGGACAGAGGGATTCATCATCCTCTATTAAGCAAATGACGTGTAAACTGAGACAACCCAGTTCACACCATCCTATTATTTTTAACTCAGCATTAATAGATATGAAATGAAGATTCAAAATAGCCAGGGGATATGTTGGAATGATTATACTGTAGGTTACATGTTTTTTTTTTTACTGAAAACATTTCATGAACAAAACCTTCCACACTTCTATGGTCACCAAAACCACCTAAGAGACTTAGATCCAACTTGTGACACTGTGGTTGCAATGGATCCAGGTCTTACTTTTCTCTGGCCAAAGCCTGTTAGTTCACGTCTCCTATCTGAAACCACTGTGAACGTCCTAATCTATAAGAACAGTTAAAGTCAGCCCACAGCAGACTTGATACATGCAGACAAAAATAGTACAGAGAGCAAAAAAGAGCAACAATCGATTTGGAATTGATTGATTTAGAAAAAAAAAGGTATAGTGTTACAAACTGTAGCACAATACATGACGTGTCTTAATTACAGGTATCATAAGTACCAACTTCTCAGGTGTCCGACAGCCATAATCATTTGATTTAAAAATGTAGTTCTGACTCCACAAAGTATACAGTTCTTATTTCTAGATCTTTGTCAGCAAAAATGTAATATAGAGTTTAGAAACTCCAGCAGCACTCACACCCCGTGGTTGTTACTGCTGCTAAAACATTAGCTCAGCATGCCCAGTGTACTGAATTAGCATTACAGTGTGATTAACTGGTCTTAACACTTTTTCTTTTTTGCCTGCTGATCTGCACAAAAATTGTGGCTATTAAATAGAAAAAGAAAAAAAACAAAAAAACGTCAAGCGCTGATCTGCAGTACATGCCAGGGTTCCATTAGAGCTGTGACTGGATCCATTTTATGGCATGACTCATGAATTTTACCAATTTGGCCATGTTACCATCGGTCATAATTGGCAGTTGTGTCTGCAATTGCGTTGGGCGGAGTGATTTCTCAATGACTGATTACTCTGGCAGGAAGAGACTTTCATGTGGGAATAGCGATTTCTACTCCTATTCAGAGGCTGAAGGATGTTCAGCTCTGGGTTTCTCCATGCATTCAAATTCATGGTGCGTCCCCCTAAATCCTTTAGGCCTCTTGGTGTAGTGTTGCTACAGTAACAAATGCACAACAAAGTATAGATACATGGTGCCTATCAACACTGGATTACTGTGATTGATTGAAGAAATAAACACTGATCATTTTTACACTTTTTCCTTGCTGAGAAAATGGTCATTGTCAGATCGTTTCCTGGCCTTGGCACTGTGCTGAAACGTCAAATGGAGCATGGAGAAAGGCCTGGCCGCTGCTAATGACTGATTTACTTTCTTTCCAACTGCATCCCCATTTCAACTGTGCTCAACAACAAACAACCCATTAGGGAGGCTCAAAATACTTAGAATCTGGTCAAATAAATCAATAATGGGATCCCCTAAGGACATCCATCACATTCTTTCTCCGAGAATTTGTGTAATGGAGAAATTGACAGTAATGTCCTGTCAGCAGTGTTAGTTTAAGCTGATAGAGAACAAAGTCATTTCTGTCAGAACTGTGTCATCAGACATCTGCTTATCACTGGCAAAATAAATGAACAATATGAATGTTGTTGTACACCCAAGGTATGGACTTCTTCTCAACGCCCTATGAATGTAAATGTGAATGTGGAACACGTGGTGGAGATGTCCCAATGCTCCTTCCTCTCTAACACTGTCATTTATCTCAACAGTGAATAAAGATTGTGAGCAGAGGGAGGAGTTAAGCTATTTCCTATCAATGCTACATTTTGCATGCTGGACAAAGAATCTTATTCAAGAGAAAGGAAGTGTTTGATTTCAGCTGTTTATTTGTAGAACAATGAATCTATAGCCACGATGGCAGCCCTGTGAGGGTGGGAAGCAAAGGAGTACTTTAGAGTTAATGCTAACATCATTAACCAGTAGCATGTACTGTATATTGCATAGACAGTATAGAACATGGACGTTGTATCTGTGCTGGCCACCGCCATTTTGGCAGTCCTGCCTCAAAAATGATAAACAAGCCACCTGTACTGGCATCCACCTGTCCATAAAAGCGGCCACGTTCTTAATTCTGCATAATTTTAAGCCTTAATATAATTTGAACAGGCAAGTTAAATAGAAATTCTGCCTCAGTACAGTTGTCATGAATGGTGAAATTATCTATATAGACCAAAACTGTTTTTTGTACCAGGCTGTAAAACATGTTTATTTCTGCTGTGAAGTTGGACATTTTAATATGGGGACTTATGGAGATTGACATGTTATGTAGCCAGCCTCAGTTTTTGGCACTTCCACATTGGCTTCACTTCACGGAGGTTCCCGCTTAAAATATTGTTTACCATGTTCGCCATCTTGCAGTAGTTAATATTGTTTTTTATGTTAGTATGTTAGCATTTGAGCTCAACACAAAGTACAGCTGACAGGAGTCAAATTTTGATTTGATTATGGCACTAGAGTGATAGTAAAATCAGAGGATCATCCTGGCTCCTCGACCAGTTTCATGGCAATCCATCTGTTAGTTTGATTAAGTTGTGGACTGGCAATGCAATTCCTAATGCTATGCCACTAGCATCTACAATGTAACCACAGTCAGCTCCTAGTGCACTAAATTTTTCATTTTTACCTTTGTAGCTGGCATCAAAAATTGTATCTATTTTAATTAAACATCAACGCCTCTGTGGGCTGCCATCGTTTTTGTGATTTTTTAAACAAGTCAGAACTTTATACTTTATGCACATAAACTACAAAAAACAACATTTTTGATACTTTGTGTGGTCAGTGCTATGTAAAGGGAATGCACAAGAGCCTTCTCTAAAGAAGAAGAGAGGAGTTTTTTTCTTTGAATTAGAAGGTCATTCAGTCCCAGTGATGAATCAGCACCACAGAAAGACAGATTTCATTGTAAACACTGGAGGGCCATACCATTAATATACATTATACAGTATCAGAAAGTAAATTAGTATTCATTTGTGGGTGAGAATAGTCCAGTAGTTGCACTTAAATCGAGAATCACAGACAAAGCAAAATACAGCAAGATGATCATAAATCAAAGCACATATAAAAACTAGAAAAAGTTTTTTTTTTTTTTTTTTTGAGCTCAAAAAGGCCAGGGTCTAAAGCAGCACTTCTTTTGTATTTACAGTACAGTTTGTCCACATGAGGCAAGTCTTTATAATAAACCCAACAAAACAGCTTTAAACTAGCAGCAAGCTGGGAAAGCAAGAGGATCAGACAGCACGTAGGCACTTGTATAATTCAGTGTTCTGAGATGCACGACAGGCACATTAGCAGAAATCACATAAAAACACTGAGACTGAAACACGGATACAGAAAAATGCTCTTGATTAAATATAGATATTAGGAATAATGATGACTGAGAGCTATGCACTCAGTCAAAGACCTCGGAGGTAGTCACAGTCATATTTACTGAATCTCTGCTCTCTGCTTCTTTGCCTGAAGCAGTTCAATGTTTTTAATCAAACTAGCTGATCTCAGACAAATTCCGCCACTGAACTGCACCTTTTGACCTTTCCTTCCTTCACAGAATGTGTGCAGAAGCTCGTCACTGATTATGTAATTATTAGCCGCCGCCTTAGCAAATCAAACTCTATTATATGCAGATTGGGAGTGGGAATTCAGCCAAAAATGTCAGCCCCATTTCATGTACACAAATGTTGCCTTCCAAGGTTGTCCAGGGTTTGAAGGCTTCAGGAAGAAGCAAATAAATATTAATGTCATCACCATATGTATTCAGTGGAGTCATGTGGGAAGATACTGCACCAAGCATTTTACTTCAAGTTGTACATGTGTATATCTGTATTGAACACATAAAACGTTGCCTTTGAACATAGGTTACACGCAGTGACAAGAACATACTGGCAAGATGCAAAACACTGCAATTTGTGTTATTATGTCGCATGTAACTGACTGCTGACTGATTATTTGATATTTTAACTAAGGACTGCAGAAAGGCCATCATAAAAGCATTTCCCGGACATAGTCAAGATGTCATCAAAATGATGAAAAACAACATTCAATGATCAGAAATTCTTCAGATTCTCCTTTCGAATCATAATCAGTTAATATGTTCAGAGAATTTGCTTTAGCCCGTCTGCGCCATGCATGGAATCCAAAGCATTCATGCACAACATCATGCACAAACAAAGAGAGCATACTCTGTTTCCATGTCTACTCAAGGCCACAGCTGGTGATCGAGTTTGTCCCAGCATGCACTTAAGGAAAAGGCAAAGAAACACCCAGGATTCTTTGTTAGGTTTTCACAGGGTTAACAACCTTACATATGCCGATCCCACCTGTGGGCAAATTATTTTATAGTTGTCCAGACTACATAAATTGTTACGTGGTGGGAAAAACCTGAAGAAAGCACCAAAAGCGGCAAATGCTGAATTGAATCAGCGGGTGATTCAAACTCACAACCTTTTTTATGTAAGGCAAAACCAGTCCTAACCAATGAGTCCAGCATGCTGCCTGTCTAAATTGCTCTATTCAAAACAAGGAACGGAAGAAAGACAGTTTTAAATATCGACCTCAGCAGCTTAGCTCAGGCCCAAGACAAGAAAAAAACAACAAATAATTCAACCAAAGTAAACAAACAGCCGTGTCACAAACAAGCAATCAATATGAACTTTGAATAATGTAAGGAAGTGAAGCTCTATGGGCAGGTTGATTAAAACACCACAAGACAGATGACTCGGTAAAGTAAGAGGAGCAATGAAAGGCTTACACTGTGTTGCATTGTCCTCCACACAACCCTCTGGGAGCAGCAGAGAAATGAAGAAGAAAGAGATTTAATTGGACATCGGAGAAAAAGAGCGACTGAGAGAGAGAGAGAGAGAGAGAATAGAGGAAAAAAGAATGTCTATTAGTGGAGCAAGAAGTTAAATGATAAATGTTGCTTCTGAAATATCCCAGAGCTTAAACCATTTTATTCACAATGAATTTTCCGCTGTGAAATCAGTTTAAAATCTGCAGCCGTCCAATCTGATCAATGCATACAGACGTTATTTCATTCAGTGCAATCAATTCAGCTTGGTAAAATATACATGTACACTATTCAAGTCAATGTTTTAGTGTCCAGGACAGATATATTGCAGCACTGTAGCTAATGAGCTTCACATTTACACGAGGAAAAGCAGATACAGAGTCAGGCACAGATGTGATCAAGTGAGTAAGAAGTCTTACTCCGAACAGCCCGGCTCACTTTTCTTAGAAGAATTTTTTCTTTTACAAGAAGTTGGCCTGCGAGCATGTACAGATGAATTATTAAACATACTGAAACCTTTTCTCTAAATGTGCTTTTGCCTTTCAGTAATTTTCTTCCCTTCACACTCTTTTTGATTTGTATGTTATAAAGCAGAGGAGGGTTTGGTTAGGCTTTTTTCAAACATGGCCTATATGTAAAGATATGTTCAATTTATGAATAACATTAATTTCAGGATCTGGGCGTGTTTCTTGCAGGTTCATTTCTCAGAATTTGGGGTGTGTAGACCACTTTAGAGACACAGCATTTAATCTGTTCCTCTGTTCCTGCCTATTTTCCATTTTAATCCTGTCAAACAATTTTTTACAGCTGAACAGAGGTTCAAGTGGGAGGCGGGGCTCCCCAGGGGGGCTCCGACGGTTTCAGGGGAGGCTCAGTGAATGGAAGTGAAAAAATATCACATTAGTTATTAAATTAGTTATCAAAAGGAGATCAAATAGAATAGCATAAATGTGTGTGATTTGGTCAAAGAGATAGTTCAGAGTAGTCTGGGGGAATTTGACTGTTTTTCCAACTTTCCCAGAGTCAGAAACTAAAAATATCCAAGGACAGACTTTTTATTTTATTTTTTTATGTATTTTGTATTAGTCAAAGTTATGTCAAACAGCAATATTCTGCAATTTCGGCTCAATTATTGGATGTCTATGAGATCAAATAACACAATCATGATCCCATTAGCATCCAGAAATTAAGAAAACCTAACAACCAAACTAGGGTACTGTCAGCTTTGTCTGCAGGGATGTCCACAGTAAATAAAATAGGGTTTAATAATATCCATGGCCTGACATATAGTTGAACTGTCTTCCAGTGGAAGAACATTTATTCATGTTAAAAATCTATAATGGTTTTTCAAGATTCTCTGGTGTTTTATTATTAGACTGTAACTCGTTATCTCTGCTTATACCACCGGAGCTTGCTTGAATTACTCATCTTGTGTCATGTATGAAAATAATGAAGCTTGACGTGGGCAAAAAATTTTTATCATTTCCTTTAACAATTACATTGTAATATCATATTTAAAGTAGCGGTAGGTCCTGTGGTGAGAACCTTTAGAGACATCACAGCCGCATACATTTTGGAGCAAAAAGTGCAGAGATGCAGAGGTGGAGGTTACTTGTAGGCTACGGAGATCAGAGGTGTGGGGCCTGATTTAACATCTTGTCAACTTGAGTGCCTCTGTGTAGCTATACTGGCGCCTGACACAGACAGCCTCCTACACATTTTGTTTAAGTGGCATGAGGTGGTGCAATGGATCTTTTTATAGCCTTAATTAATGTCTTAGGATTTGTCATCATGCTGAAGTTTGGTGGGTGGATGTTGAATCTGATTTAGCCTCTTCGGGACTGATTCCCAGAGCAGTACAAATTCTAGAATATGGTATTTTTTTTTGTGATTAGGTTTCGTAACCTGTTCCTAATGATTTCTGTTCTTTCCCTGCAGCGATACACGTGGTGAGGAATATAATTCTAAATAATATGTCCGAGTAGGTTATGCAGAAAAACCTGGCTTTGTGACATCTCTGCAACCGCTGGCACTCAGGGTGTAAGGAACTGAAAGGTGGAGGACATTGCATGAGGTCTATATGGATTACATGGGCATGGATATAAAATGAATTGTCTTGGAATCTCTGAGGGCAGCTATTATAGCTATAAGTTGGCCTTAAGCTCAGTATACCTCCACCCAGTCTGCCTCCACCAATGATAATTCTGGAGCACTCAACACACTTCTGTGCAGCTCTGAAAATCACTGAGTCAAACACTTCCTTTAATTCATCATTTACTGGTAGAATTCAGACTTCTTCTATAAAACCCATGATGAATTTGCTGCTTTAGCTTTAATTAGGCTTCAAAGTGAAAGCCCAACGATTAGAGATTTATTTTAAGAACACACTGATTCTAATACAAATGATTTGTCCTAAGATAGTTACTACTTTACACTTATCTCTTTCTAAGAACCTCAGAGAGAATCTTAAAATGCCTATACTGTACATATCGTTACTGTCTGATGAAAACCATGTACGTCCCAAAAATATTTTTTCAGGTGGATGGAAAAAAACAAAAAAAACCCTAACTTTTCTCATATGAATGTACAATTAATTTTTTTTTTAAAAAAGTTTGTAATTTTACCATTTATTTATTCATTTCTATATTTTCCATATTGTTGTTTCAGTACGTACCAGTCTATCGAGGCTCGTTCCTGCTGCTGTGGTTGGCCGTTCTTCAGGGGTGTAGGGTCTGAAACGAGTGTTGAACACATCTGAGATGCCGCGTGCAGACCTGCCTATTCCTGACGGCTTTGGTTGGCCACACCCTTGAAAAACCTAAAAATCAACAGAGGCAGATCGAATTACCACAGAGAGGAGAGGGCGAGCACAGGGGGGGAAACTGAAAGAGGATACAGACTAGACAGTGTCTAAAACATGTTTAGCATTCGCAGTATCTGGAGGAAATTGCCTGTTTTTCGAGATTAACACAATAGTCATTCATTATTATGTGATGTAAGCTTCTCATCGCAGTGCTGAACAGTTAGAAAACAGGTTATCAGCAGTCCAAAGCTGCATGAACTCTGCACCAGGGCTGTATGTAAGTCTGTTCCTTTGTAGAACACACATCCATTTGGATCCAACTAAAGTTGTCGTTTGCCTGACATTTTCCCTTGAAATGCCCATGTCAATTTGCTCACAGCACCATTTCTGGTCTGTGATTTGAGATAGAAAAGCATATAGAGCCTGTCTGGAACCAATACTGCCAGTACCAGAGTCTCCTTTGACAGGTAGTGTCATATTGGTGGCAAAAAATGAATTAAACCTTGATATGTTGTTACTTCCCTGCACTGAAAGCCATTGTTACAATAAATTATGATCTACATTTGACCAGTATTTCAAGTATTTCAAGGTTAAACCCTCATTTTTTGGTAAAGACTGCAACAGGCGTATCAGAAAAAAAAACACTATGTATGAGCTGATATTATACTCATGGCACGCACAAGTAGATGTCACAAACTTTTGTGCAACTACATGAAACTCCTATGAAAGACAGAGACATTTTGGTCATAGGTCAAGATTTTCAAACAGTCTCGGCTCTCTTCTCTCGGTTCAATAACTCAGCTTTGCAGAAACATCGGTGTCATATTTGATCAAAACCTCAGCTTAGAGGAACATGTTAACTCAATGGTTCACTGCTTTTACCATCTCAGAAACATTTCAAGGAAGATCTGGAAATTGTCATACGTGCCTCATAACCAGTTAGCTGGACTATTGTAACTGTAAATCTCTCTCCTGTGTCCACCTCATTCAAAATGCTGCTGCCAGACAAAGAAACATGATAACACTGATCCTTGCTTTCTTACATTGGTTACTGGTTGCCTATACAATTGACTATAAGATTGTATTGGTTACTTATAAAGCCCTGTGAGGCCTCACTGCCGGAGATCATCTTCTTAGTTGTTCCATGGTTCAGATTTATACACAAAAGTGACAGAGCCTTTGCAGTCAGGCTCTGAGACTATGGAATGACCTGCCTGAGGAGATCAGGGCTGCAAACTCTGTCATCTTTTAAATCACTTTTTTATTATTGTAATTATTATAAAGCACTTTGTAACTGCAGATACCATTCTGAATTCCAATCATGACAATTGTAGCTTCGGAATTTCTCTATTTTATCAAATATTTAGACTTCTGAGTGACACATAGAAAATAATTATGCGAACACTCTATTCTTGGACAAACTTTTTGTTCAAAAATTTTACACAGAGAATGTTTTTTTTTTCTTTCCTCAAGTGCAAACTTTGTTGTTTGTAAGGAGACAAAAACACAGATCTATTATGACATAAACTTTACATTAATCAATGTGTTGCTCATAGAGGTTCATCGTGAGAATAGATTGTTTTCAGATGACTCGGTCTCTACGGGCTTTTAGGGCCCAAACAACACACCTCAAAAGAGCACAGCTCATTAGCATTCCTCTCTGGTTTGTCGGCTGGCCCCTGGCTCAGAGTGTGATGGAGCACTCTAATGTGCTACATGGCTGTCAAGACAAGAGGCTGTCTTTTCTGTAATATTCATCAGTTCTTCACCATGATTACAATTCCACTATCCTGTACATCTCACAAGCAAACCGATTTTCAACAGGTCCCTGGCAGCACGAATGGAGGTACAATGCAATGTGGAATGACATATTCCACACAGCGCGGTCATTGGGGGAAGGATTACATATGGTTAAAATGTGAATGTGGGGAAAGATTGTAATCTCATAGCAATCCGTCAGCAGAGCACAACCTTGCAGGCATGGAGCTTCAAGTGCTTAGACAATGGGTAAGTTGTAAATCGCAGCCCTCTTGATATGGAAAAAAATGTGACATCTAATTCACACTGACCTTTGTGACTCAGGCATGGAGATAGAGCACAATACAGCAAAGGATTGGAATAAAAAGTTCAGAGATAAACCTGCCTTTTGACCAGAAAGACAGTGAAAAACTATCCTGTGTGCGATAATATCGCCAATGTGCTGCTTCAAATTTGAAACTATTCCAAAGATTAGCAATTTAAACTCTAAAGAGGAAATTAGTTCTGTCTCTTGCAAGTTAAACTGTCTCTTAAAGAAATCACCTTTATCTACAACTAAATGGTAAGCCAATTACATTGTGGAGGAAATGTGAAGACCGGAGTTGCTGTCCTGCATCCCAGATGTGGTTCAGTCTAGACTCTGGATTAAGGCTATGGATAAATTATGTTTAGTTGAAAAAGGAAGCAAACCCTGTCTCAGGCTTTGAGACAGTTAGTGGATACTGCAGAGAACCAAATGAAATACATCAATAATGAATATATTGAGATATGCTACTTCTAATTTTATTCATAAAAAATATTGTGATGTGTAGCATTTCTCTCAAAACCTTTTTGTTTTTGTATATTAGTCGAATATAAACGTGATTTCTAGGAAGCAGGATTGTGTACTGATGTCTGCACTATGAGGCACGGCTATCACAATATCAGATTGTTACTACAGGATTATTGTAGCCAAAATAATTCACAGTAATATTGTTGTGATATATATAGAATATAAAAAAAAAAAAATCAAAAGAATCGTGCTATACTATCAATACTTCATTTTTATTGTGTTTTGTTTCCTATTTGGCAAATGCATGACCTACAATGTTGGAGTGTGGACCACAAAGTGAGTGTGAAAAGAAACTGAAATCATAATATATATTGTATTGTTGTATATGTATATTAACAACACAATATCAGTATTTCACTTCATGAATATCATAGTTATCGTAATAGCAGTATATCACGACACGCTACTATGAGTCATCCTCTGACCATATGCTGTATTTCCATTTTAAGACACAGCAACACACATACATGAACATCACAAAGATTTAGATGGATAGAAAAATATAAAAAACTAAGTTGAGGTAGATTCACATAACCAACCTAAAGTATTATACTTATTATTTTCTCTGCCAATATTTGCCTATTGCAGACGTATTGGTGTATATGTCATTCAATATGACAGACATGGATGAAGAGGATGGTATATAATACAGTGAGAAATGCTTGTGGTAATATATTGATGTCACTAGCAGAGTAAACTGTGATTTATAATACAGCACAGAGTAAGAGAGTAGAGGCAGCTCAGCTTCTCAGCTTGACTGACAATGTTAAATTAAAAAATCTTTAACTTATATATTCTTCAATAAAGCTTTTTATATACAAGAGCAGCCCTGTGAGTCATATCAGTTCACAACCCAGATGGAAAAGTACTCAGTTTAATAAGCGACATATTGGTACTCTGTGAATCTGTTTCCCCTTCAAAATCAGTATCAATCAGGCTTAAGTCCAAATGAGTTCATGTATACAATGTTTTTAATATAAAGATACTTTAATAATTCACATCAGTGCATGACGAACTCATTGAGAATACAGTACCTTGGCTGACACTTGCATGCTGTTGTCTTGCATGGTCATGATGGCCTCAGAGATCTTGATGTCTACTGGCTCTATAACTGCTTCTATGTTGAAGGGTCCCTCCAGCCTGTCTGCCACCAGTAACATAGCATCTGTCAGAACACAGAGGACACATGTCAGCACAGAGATATTAAACACACACACACACACATGACTGCTTTCTGTTTGTGCACACACGTCAATATGTCCACATCATCTTTGAGGATTAACAATGCTCAATGCAAAACCCTCAGGGTGCTCTGCTCGCTCTGTCATGTGTCTATGACACGGGTCCAACTAAGAGCACAAAGACCGGTGGCTTCTCCAAATGTGACAGCCAATAATTACAAACACAAAAGGAAACCTGCCAGCACCTTCATCTAAACAGACAAACACAGAGATAGGGAGACAGAGGACGTGCCGCATCAAATAGAAATTAAATTCAAATGTGTGCAGCGTACAAATAGCTTATACATAAAACAAATCATTGATATGCATACATGCTAATCACTCGAGTTAGACAGAGAATGACAAGACATCTGATTTATTCATCTATTCACATTAGAATTTCTAAATGGTGAAAATATATCAATAAATTCATGAACTCATGTCTATGAATCGGGCTTAATTACATCTCAGACAATCAGTACTATGACCTAATTCTTTTTGTCAAAGATGATTTTCATGAGACACTAAAAGCATGAAAAACGTAGCTTAAATAGCTTCAAAACATCTGATAGGACGGGATAAGATCTGGGATATGTAATTTCATATTTGCTGTTTTCTTCCTTATATGCCAAACGTATAAACATCTCATGACATCTTTAGAAAACACCAGACTTCTTGTCTGTAGCAAATAAAGAGGCAGAATTACCAAAAAATAGAAAGAAAGAAAGACAACACAAAAATAAATAAATAAAAACGGGAACAATGACCTTATTACTCTGGATGAGTTTTGGCATAAATCAATACCTAAAACAGATTACCCATCAAACTGCCACTTCTCATTTTCATTAAAGCAATGTGATATTAATATGTTCATACAGTGGAATGGTACTATTGATCATGTTAGACCGGGAGATGTCAGCAGGAAAAATAATGTGTTTGATATTTTTATTAGACTCCATCTTGTCTCTCACAAAAGTAATTAAAAGCCCACCAGGTCTTGTTTGAGGGGTTAGCGCCAGTTAAGCGGTGAGGGCAGAGAACAGTGATATCAAGGGGACTTCCATCTCTGTGAACTGACATTTTTGCAGAGATGTGGACCAATCATGAAAAGCCTATTTAACCCAATGTGAGCTGCTCCCTGCAAAAGGGCAGCAGAAACACAGAGTCTTTAGCAGGAACAGAACAGCAGTGCAAATCATTAGATCATAAATGACCAGAGCTAGAACTCTGATGCACAGTGACCACTGGCTTTTAGTGCAGCTCTATAGGAGCCTGGTGACTATACCCTGCTGTGACACCGGCAACAAGGATGACTTCCATCATTCTGCTGGCTTAAGTGACGGCTCAAACCATTAGCAAAGTGACCCCATGTTATATAATCCAGTCATGTTATTTAGTTAAAAGGACACATCATCAGACTCACTGATGAAGCACTACTACAGAATATATATATTTTTTTAATGCTAACATGTTATTATAATCCTGTTTGTTTTGATAATTGAATATAAAATGTCAAAAACTTGCTGATACAGTTTGTTGGATTCAGACTCGACAGTCTGATTGTTCTTGTTGATTAATACAGATGAAGATGCACGAATCAGATTAATAGTAATTCAAATTTATCAAAGTTGTATTGAAGTAAGAGTATTAAACCATTATTAACTGTTCCCAGCCTGTCTGTGGCCCGCAGGACCAGTCAACTTGTTCCTATTGTAAATGTAAATTTTTAAAAACACAAATTCAGTGTATTATTTCATTTAGAAAAAGACAAATATATTAAAACAGATGGCCACTGTCGTTTTTAGCAAATGATAGTCAGACAGGAACAAATAATGCTATTGTTGGGGACTATTTTCACTCGGCAGGTTTGATGCACTACAGTATTTACAGTGTGTAGGATCCTTTCAAAGAAAACTACGGTGGTTCATCATGATGAAGAAACACATCAGCCAACAATTGAAGTCTATGGTGCAGAGGCTGCACACACTGTACTTGTTAACAGAATCCATTCATTGTTGGTTTTGGTCTTTTCATACAATTTGTTGAGAATAAGAAAATAAATATCACCAGCTCATCTGTTGCTGTCTTATCTCTGTTGGTGTTTCACTATCTCAGCACAGTTCAAAATTTAGTCTTAAAACATCGCCAGAGCCCTGCTGAGAGCACTTCAATAAAATCAGGGCAAGTAGTCCTCATTCATAAAACAGGTCATTTGTCAGTTTTTTATAACAGCATGAGTGTTTTCTGATCTGCCACCCTGCGGTTCAGGTATGATTGTGTTTAGGCCACTGAAAGTACTTGGTTATGGTTAGACCTATTGCTACTGTAGTTAAAGGAAAACCATAAAACCATACTGACTGGCTGTTGGTGGTGAGACCCTGAGCACGAACCCCTAAAGCGTATATCATAAAAATGCACATATGATATCAGCGTGGAGCTTCTCATTCAGCATCCACATAAATCTGTGCGAAAATAAACTTCCATAACTATAGAAAACCTTGTTCACCTTGTACCTTGGACCAGTGTTTACTGCAAACCACCTCAGAAAATATTGGGCTCTCCTGCATTATGACAGACATTAAAAAAACAGCAGTGTAAGCTGACCCTGTTCAGCTCCGGAAAGTTCAATGGAGGAGGCAGGTTTACTCTTAATGAGATTGTTTATTGTTGACTGTTCCTGAACGGAACCGGTTCAAGAAGCAGAGGTTATTTGGTGGAAAAAGGATACTCCTGATCCGCACTTCTCTTCCTAAAATTTCCCATTTGGAGCCAAGATTGCCGTGTTTTTGAACCACTCATTTTACCTTTGCTTAATACCTTGGCGTCAGTTGATAATTACTCCCGGATGTTTGTGCACTATGTGCAGGAACATGACTACATAGCAGGCTGATATTGAAACAAAATTTTGAAACCAATTCAAAACTTATATTCCAGCACTATCGTTATTTTTCATTCAAAATGTTGTTGTTATTTAGATTAATTGATTTCATTTTTAGAAAAAAACTTTTAGAAAAGTGCCACTACAGGGAGGTTGTGTACCAAAGACCAAATTAAGACTAAATCACATAGTTAGAAAGCTGTTGTTGATTGGGTTTAAGTATCAAAGCTGCACCTTTTGTTCTGCAGTGACTTTTGTACAGAACAACAACACATTGTGTGTTACAGCCTGATGTGGAAACTTTAATTTATTCAGTAAGAAAAGCTTAGGAGCCTTGTAAAATTGACAAATGAGATCATTGGAGTAAGTCAGGTATGGCTCTCACAATTACAGTGTAACGGGCTGGCACTGAGGAAAGCCAGTACCATTCAAGACTGTCCTAACCGACCTGTGCAGAATGAGTTTGGGCTCCTGCCCTCAGGCCAGCATTTCAGAGAGCCTGTCATGAGACCTGAGGAACATAAAGTCTGCCTGCTCTCAGTGACTATTGACAGCGCAGGATATTAAGCCCATGCACTTGACTGAGGGGAGTGATTTAGAGGACAGGTGACTACAGAGGACAGAGCACTAGCCTTTTAAAGAGGGCTGAATTAAAAGCATAAAGATTAATACTCAAACCTTGTATTGCCAATTAACATTGAATTAAGTTGTAATAACATCCAGGGGCCCTGTCTGGCAGAAATGTGCAACCATTAACTGCAACCCAGCCTCACTGAAAAAGAGGTTTAGACAGCACATTTAACTACTCAGTATATCTGTAGTGTTTAAGTGATTACAAAGCAAACACAAACACGTCCACCAACAAAACTGGACAAGGGTTTTTGTTTTTCATCTGCTGACAGGATATTAGAAGAAAGTTAACCAGACATCTGGCTAAAATCGGATTCATTGATGAGAGTTTGGTGATCGTTTGAATCTGGATTAAAAGGCTGACTGTCACAGACGGCTGACTTAAGGCAGGCTCAATAATGCCTGGGTGCTCAAACAAGCCATCTTGCGGCTGTGGCTCATAGGCAGAACGGGTCGTCCACTAATCAGTTGATCGGCGGTTCGATCCCCGGCTCCTGCGGTCTGCATGTCGAAGTGTCCTTGGGCAAGACACTGAACCCCAAATTGCTCCTGAAGGCTGTGCCATCGGTGTGTGAATGCTTAGATCCGCAAACTGATGGCAAACTGATGGCTTGCATGGCAGCCAATGCCATCAGTGTATGAATGTGTGTGAATGAGATATGTAGTGTAGAGCGCTTTGAGTGGTCAGAAGACTAGAAAGGCGCTATATAAGTACAGTCCATTTACCATTTACCATCTGTAATGGCACCTATACCTATACCTGTCAATCAAAATCACACTGTTAATTCTGCAAAACTTTAAGCCTTAATATAATTTGAACAGGTGAATTTAAAAAAATGAATCAGTGTGTACAGTTGTCATGAACAGGGAAATTAGCTATAGAGACCAAAACTGTTTTTTGTACCAGGCTGTAAACATGTTTATTTGTGCTGTGAAGTTGGACATTTTATCATGGGGACTTATGGGTAACTGCCGTTTTTGGCACTTCAGTATAGGCTTCACTTTACAGGTTGCTGTTTGGCATGTATACAAGTGTTAACATACCATTAACATGTTATTTTCCGTTACCAGTAATGAAGTGTATCCATCATCAAAGAGCAAAGAGCACTAGTCACCAACTTTCTACTATTTTCAGTACTTACTGTAGAGTCCTTGTTAAAATATATCCACTCTTATTTCTGTTTTTTTTTTTTAATGATTTGCTTTGGTACACTATTATTGTCACAGTTTGTAGTGATTTAGTTTAATTTCATATTTTTTACCTTGGTGAAAACTGATTTGTTTTGCATTTGCAATGACTCATTGCAATATACTTCTGGGTTCAGCTGTTTCTTTTTATCTCACAGTCTGGTCCTGATCTGATGCTGTGTGTAAATGGCATTTTTTAAATACACCTTTTTCCATTTGCACACTCTGATAGGCTTAATTAGTAAATCCAAAGGCTGACAGGGTCAAATAATAAGCAGCATTTATGAGAAGCAAGCTGCTATTTGTGATTGCCATAGCAAGATTTTTCTTGAAGCCAGATAAGTCAGAGAGAGATGATTAACTCGATTCATAACCCTGGTGCAACAGTAACTCTGACTGACTAAGAAGAACTGGAGAGAAGTTTGATGAAATTTTAAACTTGCTTAAAAAGGCTGTTTTAGAAGAAAAATTTAACTTTTCAAATTATCTACCAACACACAATTAGCTCACCCTGAAGTCATATAAAATATATCAGTAAAGACTTTTACCAAAGTTAAAGCACTGATGAACTATAAATTGCAATTATGGGTCACCTTAGGGTGCATTAATGAAGAGATAAAAAGGTACTTTTCATGGCTACAACTGAAACATCACTCTAGTTTTGATGGGGAAAGTATATAATTATGTTGTTAGCGATAAGCCAAAGACTTGCATGTATCATCTGGGAGGTAAAACATGGTTTCTTGCATATCATTGCCACATTAAGCACCAGAAATGAAATAAATGAACGTTAACACATCAATATCACCTCATCTGGTAAACTATCAATAGCAAGGCTGTCCTACATGTTTCCACAGAGCACATTGGCCTAATCAAAGCTATTTTAGATTGAAATCAGCATAATCCAGGCTAATGGCACACTGACGTGTGTGCATCAGTCTGACTTGGTTCAGAGAGATCACACAGCTTGTTGTCTATCCTTGGCTCAAAACTCAGAATATTATTTTTCCTTGTTATTAATCCTTGAATGACTTCTCCCTGAACCTGTCACAAATTCTGCCTTGCTCAACCACACAACCTGACATGATTACAGTGCAGTATTAAAAATATTTGAGCATATATATATGTTCACATGTCAGGTCAAGCCAGCCCTGTGCTTTTACAGTGCACTGAGTGAATTAGAGCCACAGATAGACTCCACTCTCTCCTGTCTGCACCTTTGAAGAGCACTCCTGTTTGTTTACTCTGGAGTCTCAAATTGGGCGGGATGCTTGGTTAAATTTCCATCAGGATCTGGCTTGAGGTCACTGCACGGGACCAACACAGAGTCCTGTGAAGTCTTCAGCTGCCTATGTTTAGCAGAGGACTGCTCTAACGCTGCCGCAGAGACAGCCTCAGTGGGATTCAGTGAGAGTAGAGGAGAAACTGGCAGCACTTCTGTTACTCATTCCATAAAAGACTCAAAGACCTAAATGATATCCTCAGCTGAGTTCTGACAACCTATTTTTCATATAGCTTAATGAATATTTGATGGATTGTGAGTATGAGTCAGCCATATGAATTGCTGTGGGGGAGGGTTACTTCTACATGCTTAAATAACTCCTGAAATTATGTCATATAGAGGAGCACTTTTTAAAAACGATGGGCTGTTGATGAAAAGCATCTTAAAGATTAATCTGTCCTAACCATAAATCATTAAGATTGCAAAGAAAAACACATTATAGTGCACAGGCTATGCTCAGTGTTGCACAATGTCTGGCTTGTAACTCATCGTATCTACTCTACATAAAGTCATCACCGTGTAGTCAGGGTCTTATTCTTAGCACTTGTCTTGGACCCTTTTTGTTAGTTATTTATTTGCAATTGCCTCCACACTTATGTAGGACAAACTACACACACGTTTAAAAAAGTCTATTTATGGAATCTGTTTCAGGATCCCCCCCAAAACAGTGGCTTATTTTGTCTGTATTCATGTCGAGTAATTCTAACTTATTTGATGGTTGCGTCAAAGAGCTGCAGAAGAGAACAGAATCGGGTTTTCATTTTGGGTATGTAATTTTCAGGCTTGCAGACAATAAAAGTGGTGCTTCTTTAAATTAAAATAGTGAGTATTCTGTAGCAGTAGTGTGGCACTAGCAGTAGTTTGAACTCAGGGGAAACATTTCTGTCTGTCACCCAAGTGCATTTTCGATTTATCAACAAACATTTCAATAGATTTTTAGAAATATGTGATTTACATAAAAAAAAATCCCCAGTGGTTGATTTCAAAATACCTTTGAATACAGGATTCCTGAACGTGAACACACACAGAGATCGGCAGGTCAAAAGTATTTATGTTTATATTTTCACCTTTCTTTGTTGTAGATTTTCCATATATATGAATATATATATATATAAATGTGTTTTTGTTTACCCATTTATCAGGTATTGATCTGGACTGATATCTATTTGTTTTGGCCATCTATCATCCCTGTATCCATTGACTGACACAGTGGGTTGTATTGGCATGGTTGTTTACTGCTGGCTCCATGGTGCCAATTTTTTTTTTCTTTGTTTCAGTCTGCTGCTTGCTTATTTTCTAATGGAAACTCTCCTTTTTTCTCACCTGGAGGGATTTGGAGGCACTCCAACAAACTACCTGCACATTCCCTCTGGGAACACAGCAGTCATTCATGTGTGAACCTGTGACAAATCAACAACTTTTATGTGAATATTCTGAGAAAAAAACTAAATAAAGGGTATTCTTAATTATCTGTGGTATTCTTAAACCCTTCATTTTTCATTTTATAACTGTTTTAATAATGTTGACTGGTATTTCTGATCTCATCGGTAGATAAAATTGGCTTCTTTTGCTTTTGGTCACTGCATAGTCAATACAATTTGTTGTGGTGAGTGGTGCTGGAGTGTTCAATAAATACACCCAGTAAGGTCAATTTCTGTCACAGACTAGCAGATCTATCCTGAACAGGTACCTATAAAATCAGTTATAATATATGTGCTCTCTGGTTTCTTGCCCACGGCAGAGAAACAACATAGTTTAAAATACTGACAAGGATAAAATGTGAGTCTTTCGCTTCATTTATAATTTTACTGATGAGTACTGATCAAGGCGCATTGCTGATATGATTTTCTAAATACATTTCTGAAGGACAAATCTGAGATTTACCTCAGTTGATCTAATGGGCATAAAAACCTTGCAAGTGGGAGTTAATAATGATTTGTGCTCACGTTCATTTGCTAGGATGGCTCTCAGATTTCAGTGGTGGAAAATCTTTTATTTCACACCACATATGCCAGACTGGACCAAGTGGAATAAAAAGAAAAAAGAAAAAAACCTTGCTGGGCTCTGCATGACTGCTCTGACTGGGAGGGACCAGAGTGTCAGGTCCTAGTCAGGTCAGGTGCAAATTCAGAGTACAGAAATGGACCACTCAGGCTGAGAAGGATGTGTTCAAATTCATCTTGTGTGACCTCCTCTTTAGGATTTAAAAGACTATCACTGTCCCTGTTATCTAAACTGGTGGCTTCAATGTCACATATGGTCTGTTATTCTCTTCAATGACAAAGAGGATGGAGAAAATATGTAAAACACTGACAAAGGTCAAAGAGATTAATAGTTTTCAAAGTGAATTAAAGCAGTGCTTCTCTTTGAAGATATAAAATAGATTCTAAGATCAGTCAATTTGTGAACTTGCCTTGGCTATATGTTTCCGATGGGCATCAGTAACAGTTTGTTATTGCAGCAGTTGCCTTTACGATGTTGATGTGAATTAATTGGGGGGATAATTCTGTTGTATCGGAAATGATGAACATAATGCAGAGAATTGCCACCCAGTGCCCACAAATACAAGATTGCCCATTGATGAGTTTCAGTGATGAAAATGGAAAGAATGACTCCATAACACCATCTGCCAGTTCACACTGGAGAAAATGTCTGCATACAAACACTATGCATCCAACAATAGCACTTGGTGACACCCTGCATACATTTCCAGTGACAGCCGATGGATTTCTCCACATGCTGGGAAGTGTTTTCTAAAAACACTATATGATTTAAATCAGTTTTCCCAACATCCTACAAGTCTGTGCATTGAAGACAACAAACTTCGAATGAAAATGTAGTGGGGGAGTTTCCTCGTGTTTTGCTTGTAATATTGGCAGCACAACAAATGATAAAAATAATGTTTACAGAATAATTTTTAATCTTATTAAGCACCAAATTCCCTTTTTTCTGTGTGCAAACTACACCACTGTTCTGGGAAGCACAATGAACATGGCCAGAGTAGTTTATTCTGAAATAACAGAAACAACTCTGCATCTTTGATTTGGACAGTAGCTCCATGTCAGGGAGACATCACGGCATCACTGAGTATGCTCAGGGACACTTGTCCCTTGTTCCTTGTTTACATACTTTACTAGTTTGACAAGCTCGAAAGGAACACACTGGAACTAGACTGCTTTTGTTCAGTGACGGAATATGTCATCTAAATACAACAATATGGCTATTTGCAGTGATGTCTGTTGCTGCTATCATGTTTTTTTCTCTTTTGTCTTGTCTATCACAGCATGTCTATGCTGTATATACATCAATCAGCCATAATATTATGACTACCTGCTTAGTAGATCCCCCTTTTGTCACCATGACAGCCTTCACTCATCAAGGCATGGACTCCACTAGACCTTTGAAGGTGTGCTGTGGTATGTGGCACCAAGCAATAGATTCTTTAAGTCCTATCAGTTGGTGGGGCCTGCATGGATTGGATTTATTTGTCCAGCACAAGCCACAGATGCTTAATTGGATTGAGATTGGAGATTTTGAGGCCAAGTCAACACCTTGGAATCGTGTTCCTCAAACCATTCCTGAACTATTTTTGGTTTGTGGTAGGACTGAAAGAAGTCACAGCCATTACAAAATACTATTTCCATGAACGGTGCCAAGAAGTAACATCTGCATGAATGGCATGAACAAAGGTTTCCCAGCAGAACATTGCCCAAAGCATCACACTGCCTCCGCTAGCTTTCTACCTTCTTCCCATAGTGCATCCATGTGTAAGTTATGTATACACAACTGGTTATCAATTTGATGTAAAAGGAAACCTAATTCATCAGACCAGGCTACCTTTTTCCAATTTCTCTGTGGTCAAATATCTGATTCTCACGTGCCCCTTCTTTGGGCAGTAGGGTTATGCAGTACCATACGCAACAAACTGCAATGCACTGTGTGTTCTGACACCTTTCTATCAAAACCAGCATTAACCTTTTCAGCAATGTGAGCTACAGTAGCCTATCTGTTGGAATGGACCACACAAGCCAGCCTTTGGTCCCCACATGCATCAGTGAGCCTTGGTGACCCATAACCCTGTCGCTGGCAGTGATGCCGGTAAAGCGTTACTAAGTAACTAAATTACTCTTATATGACGAAAACTATATTACTATTTCCAAACTAGTAATCAGATTAAAGTTACTTATCCAAGTCACTGTGCGTTACTATTTTTGTCAGTTTCCTTAGAAAAAATATATAAGCAACCAGCGACACAAACGTAAACAACAATGGAGGGAGGAGAGAGATGCAAGTTTTCTAGCTGGAAAGAGTATTTGTGTCAGTTAAAGATGACAATATTAAGGTTCGTTGTACACTCTGTGCTGGCGACAAAGTGTTATGTAGCTTCAAAAACACTGTCAAATTTGAAGAAACATTTGGAGTCACAGCACGGCACAGTCAAACTTACAGAGAAAAGTCAGGTGGTGCGAAGAAGAGAGCTGCGACTAATGCAGGAGGTCCCTCAACACCCAAACAACAAAAGCTGGACTTTGGTGCAAAACCAGCAAGTGGGGGAGAGTTGAAGAAACTGGTCGGGCAGTATGTTGTAAAGGAAATGCTGCCCTTAAATGTTCACTTGCTGCCTAATATATCCCACACTGACAGATGCCATAATAACGAGATAATCAGTGTTATCCACTTCACCTGTCTGTGGTTATAATATTATGGCTGATTGGTGTATATATGGGTGACAAATGAATGTCTAAGTAAGACGTTGGGTCACTATGAACACCCAGAATAATTCTGATTCTCCTCAGATGAGATTCATCAGGCTCTTCCACCCGGCACAAAGAGGCAGGTAGCACAGCACAAGTGTCTTTGTTAATTTTAAGTTGTCACATCCAGACCCCATGCTGTGTTGTACATGTGCCATCTTGTTGCTATGTTAGTCCTAAATGAGGTTTGGGCAGGAACATTGTTGGCACATTGCTATCTTGAGGCAGCAGAAAGTGTTTGCATCATTTACCATCAGAACATTTAATCATCTGAAGTCAGTGGCATAACTTTTTCCTGTTATTTTTCCTGTTAAGGGTATATTATTCAGATGGTAAAATGCAGCTATATACTGTAGGTGGTTCACATGCATGTACACTCCATGGCCAGGCTGCAGCACTCTTCATCCTCAGTTAAATGTTATAGCCAAGTTATAACAGTTTTTCTGTCTACAATAAATGTAGTAATGTAGCCTGTTACTTACTGAATGTGAATTTGAATATTGTGTTTATTAATTATGTAAAACTGGGAGGTTTTTCCTTCTAACTTTTAGTAGTTTTTTGATTGCTTTGGAGTCTACTAGAAGTTATGGAACCATTCTGAGCAGGAAACCGCTCGTCAACTTGCCAAATCTGATGTTTAAATAGCAACGTGCCAGGTGCAGGGACCTGGCTTATAGGGAATGACACAAGACAGTCTGATTGGTTGAATTCGTATCAGAAAAACAAACCTATGATTAATTAAGAGACTAAATACAAACTCTGTATGCCTTGCACCTTTCTTTGGGGCCATATTATAGGCTGTTTAACTGGCAAAAGTGGAATATAGTTTCACCCAAAGATATCCCCTCATCTGGTGCTGTGATGATGGTAGAAGGTGTAAAGGTGCATTTTGACAGAAAGACAGTTTTAGCCAGGTGTTATCTCGCAAATTTGACACCTAGACCTTGTGCAGTCTGTGTTTGCCCCAAACAGCCACTGACTGTTAGCTCTAAGCTAGCTAATAAATGTGGCAATGGTTGCCTTTAGGCATGCGAGGCCCTGCGTCAAAGACACTCACCAGGTTTTTTTCCAGGTCAGCTCAGGGAATATCTATGACAGGTTTTCAAAATACAGCCTGCTTGTTAGCAACATTGTATAAAATGTCCTCTAATGATTTATGCAACTCTCTTAAGCAACACTTTGTTTAGCTTGTCATGCAGTCACATAAAAGAGCAAACTGAGAATCTACAACAATGATTGGACTAGGATTGTCCTCCGGGGACAATTAAGATTTATTGGATTTAATTTTCCACAGACATTTCAAGACTGCATTTCCTGACGTACCACTGCCTCTCTTTTTATTTGTCGGTTTTTGGACAAATCACTGCACACTCTCCAGTGGTATCTAACCGCCTCAGCCAGAAATCTGACAATGTCTTGTGAGGCTGTTTGCTTGTGTCCAATAGAAAATGAATGGGGGCAAACTTTATGATTAGCAGAGTGCTCCAAAATCTCCCATATACTGTAGGTGTTCAGCTGGGTTGAGATCTGGTGACTGTGAAATCTATAGCAAATGATTTTCTCCATTTTCATCTTCGTCAAACTATTCATCCCTTGCTCTACTGTGTGTATGGAAGAAATTTGCTGTTTCCGTGCAATTTTTTTTCCTTTAATTTGTCACCCATCTGTCTCACCTGCGGAGAATT
Organism: Larimichthys crocea; assembly: GCF_000972845.2. Lineage (NCBI taxonomy): Eukaryota > Metazoa > Chordata > Actinopteri > Sciaenidae > Larimichthys > Larimichthys crocea. Next base: position 9,831,065 of record NC_040018.1, read on the forward strand.
CACACAAGTTCAAAACACAGTGAACATTCAAACTGTAAAAATCAAGATATGCAGATAATAACAGTAAAAAAGACAAATTTGGAGATCAAGTTTCATTTTTTTCTTTGTGCATTCATTGTTTGAGTTTAGTTCTATTGGTTTTATTTTTAATATACTAAATTCCCACTGAAGTCTGAAGAAAAAATTGGCAAATTAGTGTACGAAAAAGCAACAGCTGTTGTTACACATTATCTTAACGTGACTACAACACGTTGAAAAACAAATAAATCTTCGGTTTTTCTCTCACTGCAAAGACATTACCATAATATAATGTGTCAAAGCAGAATGAATGGAAAACAAAACATGTTGGCTCTAATGAAATGCTGCAAGTACTTGACCAAGAAAAGATCTTTACTACTACAAGGACCACCCTCAGAGTTTGTGTAATATCCTCCAATAAGGGACATTTAAGGGTCCCCGGAAATGCACTGCGGTGGAAATGCAATGAGTTCCCTTTCAAAGGTTCCTCCTCCCTGGGGAAAGTTATTGCGGTGGAAACGCGGCTTAAATATTGATTGGTTACTGGTGAATATGACAGTTAATCTATGTTAGACTTGCAGTGACCTGGTGGGTTGGGCAGGGAGTCTCCCTGTCTCTCCTTAATACAGTCTATATTGTAAACTCCCTTTCCCCAAAAACATTAAATGTCTCCAGAAAGCATAAAATTACCTACGCCGATGATTTACAGTCAGATGATGATAGTAAACAGAGAAAGGCAATACCTGAATTATTAAAACTTTGGTGTAAACACCTTAATTAGTTTTGTGTATTTGCATTAATGGTGTTATCAAAGGAAGCACACAAAAACATGATTAATAGAGCTCGGTCACCTACCGATCATTGGGATGTCTTTGCATGTAAATAGTTTTTTTTTGGGTTTCCTTAATTGTTTGCAGAAGCCACAAACATCCCAGACCGAACCTGATGCAAACCAACATGTTGAAGAAATATACAACAGAATCTTGGCTCAGCTGTGAAACAATAAAACTTGTTTTTGTGGTGGTGGTACACTAGGTTACAATACATAACACATAAAATAAAGAAGGTTATATGAAGGTTTTCTTTGTAAACTTGTTAATGTCTGAAACAAAAAAAATACACACTGCATTTCAGATATGATTCAAGACGCTTTAGTCTCATGTCACTTTGCGTCAGTTCAGGTATGTTCTTCAAGGTGACTGGAATATACAGCCTGGTGTGGCATTGCACACTGACACCAACTTTGATACTAGCACTAGGAGGCATTAATTAAAAATAAAACCAGAGCCTTCATTGATATTTCTACCTGAGGGCAGGAGATCAGAATTTATACATGTCCTTTTTTTTAATGATCCGATGAAAAAATAAGCAACCAAGTAGAAAGTTTTCAGGACATGGAGAGAATTAAAGCCTTAATTTCCTTCTTGACCATTTCATGAATGTTTAAAGAGAATATACAGAATACTGAAATCTATGAATCTATACTCTTGAATGCTACAATTTCAAGATATACAGTATGTAACAATTATTAAATACACTTTGGAAGATCAGTTTAAAACAGTCTGTCCTAAACTGTCAAAAAACTACAGAGACTAACTGGGGCAAAGCCATGGATTAATTTTTGTCCCAACAGACCTCTGAGCTCTTTGACCTTTCTTTGAGGTACTCAGTCTCAGTGGATAAAAACCACAGGGATTACAAAGACATTATGTCTCTGCCAATGTGTTCTACAGTTCAGTGACGCATTTGTGTTTTAGCTGCAATGACTTGCAGATGTTTCACATAATATATCAATTAAATGAACGGAAAGGAGATCAAGTGAGAAAAACTCCAAATCAGCGTGATCCCACTAAACATTGTTCCAGCAGGTCCTACAGAGTCAATATCCATCACAGGATACAGCTCGCATTATTCACTTTTGTTAAATAAACTTTTGAACACATCCGAAGTGAGAAGAAGCTGACTGTTTGTGTAACATGTGTGAAACAAAAATCTCATTCCTGTCTGAACAAAATCGTTGCCAAAACCATTCTGCTAAAAGATGTCAGTGTTAGTTTCTTCAAACTTTTTTTCTTCCAGTTCGCAGCTGCAGGAGGTGAATCAATTTCAACAGACTCACTAACTCGCCAACATATATCTATATGTCTTTGGGGACTCTCCAGAGGTATTTTCTCATATAATAACAACACTTGTTACTTCTCACAGTGCACAAATATTTCTTGATAGGACTTTCCTTCTGTTTTATTGGCTTCCAGCCACGTCTGGATTACTTCAGCTCATCTGAAGTCTGAAACATTATGTCTGTTGTTCCTTGCATGTGAACTCTCATGTCTTTTTGCATTAACACATTTCTCTACTGCTACAGCATCAAGGCACTGCTGCGTCTGATGGCTAACTGTCGGTTTTCCTGTGCTGTCTTTTTCAGGTTTGGTTTATCAGATTGGTTGCCACAAATAAAATGAATACAAACCTGTGGCTGCTCAGAAGGTGAACATGAATCATGCTATGGAATATGAAATGAATGCTTTGAAAATTGTTAACGGTCAGGTTCAAGGAATATTTTGACATTTTGGAAATTACGCTTATTTGCTTTCTTGAGTTGTTGGATGAGAAGATTGATACATGTCTGTATGGTAAATATGAAGCTGGGGCTAACACTCCCCACCTGCCTCCAGTCTTTATGCTAAGCTAAGCTAACCAGCTGATGAGTGTAGCTTCATATTTGGGCATGTGTGTGTAACTCTCAAGAAGAAAACAAATAAGTACAAACTATTCCTTTACGCAGCCCTTCATGACAGTGAATAGGCTAATGGAATAACATTAAAATGTGAAATTGTGTAAACAATAGGCTCAGCAGTGCTTAATACACTTTCCAGAAATATATAAAAAACATAGCTGGTCATCAGCTGTGGTAACTCATAGTATTAGAAAAAATGATATGTTGCTTTTAGGCTATATAAAGTGTAGCTGCGTAAGCATTCCTGCCAAATACAGAAAAGCAGCATTTTGCAGATTCTGCACAGCCAGTAGCAATTAGAAAGAAAAGATACTGGCTCTTGATTATGCTGAGGATATGGAGATCACTTCCACTAGGCTAAGTGAGTCATCCAGCCTTCAGCTCTCTGACAGGCAGAAACCCACTAGCTAGCTCGTTTGTTCCTGTCATGTCTGTTACTGAGACCATCTCGCTTGATACTGTGTGTCAGTGTGTGTTTGTGTGTGTGCTCGAGTCTGGTAAATATATCAGGTTTAACTTAAAGATACAGTATCTCTATGTCTTTTCTTGAGGAAACTCACAGTTAAAGTGAGTTTTTAGGTTTTAGTAATAAAAGTATAGATCTTTCTTAGACATCTTCCAAGACTAAACTGCACTAAAGCATAATGCAAGTTTCTGCCAAGTTATATATGAGATATATATATATATATCATTAAAATTAAAGCACTGGCATGGTGTTCGTCATCACAAAAAGTCCTTCCTGGAGGACAGAAAAAAACGCTGTCTTGAATTCGCATGAACTGGGGAGATTGTGGGGAGGTCCAGTTACACTGGGACACAATCCATGCAATTAAAAAGAAATGAGCAAATAAAATCAATGCGGATCGCTTACACTGTGGTGTCAAAGGACTCAATAGAGGACAACACAAGACTATATCTTAATTAGGAGAAATAATGTGTACACAGGCAAGGCCGTGCATGCTATAAGGGAATACAATGGTATTTACAAACGATTTCTCATTTAAAGCTAAGAATGAGCTAATTACTTCTGCTGTGAATCCATTCAAATAGAATTGGCAGTTCATGAAGTGCTGCCCCACCTTCGTTACTGTTGCTACGCGTGTCAGTCTTTCCATTCTTGCACGGCATGTAAATTGATAAGGGTAGTAGATTTACCACTTGAAATTCTCTGTAATTTCTGAAACAATGGTTCCTTTTTTTTCAGACAGGAGTAGACAAAAGCAAGCATTTCAGTTTCAGCCGGCGATTGTCATTTCTGTCAGCTGAAAGGACGACTGTAATTGGTGTATTTAACCAGGTCTAGCAAGCTAGGTAATTGATCTAATATTAGCTCTGGGAACTGATAGAAAAAGTTTGCTTCAGCTGATTTAAAAAAAAAAAAGTTTTTCATTTCAATAAACTTCTTTTGATTGCAGACATTGCACTGTAGTTACTTCTAGCACTCTAAGTATGACAAAGCCAAATGACAGGTCAGACTATCGTGTTCCAAAATAACTATTTGGTTGCTTATTTGAAAAAATAAGTCATGTTTTCACTTTTAATGCTTTCAGTGTGAGGATCAATCTGTGTGGTCAATGTAATGGTGTCTCTGCTAACATGAGTTAGGGTTGCTGGAGTGTCTGGTTTCCCAAATCCAATAAAGAGCACAACAAATGCTGGCCAATAGTCTGATAGCAATGGTAACCATCAAACGACATCATTAATTTAAAAGAGCAAGGAACATGAACAAGGTAAGTTGTAATCCCACAAAGTAACATAACCGTGTTAGTTAGTGATATGCTAACATTTAATGAATACATTTAATGTAATTAATAGTAGCAGCTGAAGAGACGCCGCTGTGCAAAGAACTCAGCCTTGTACAGTATTTGGACCACACGCTGCACGAGGTGAGCTGCTGGGGTGCCACCACTGTTTTTAACAACCTAATGAGCCGGACCTGCGAACTATTGAAGCTTATGTTGGAGTAAAAAAACAAAAACAAACAAACATGCCTTACATATTCACTTTAATTTTTTTTGGTTTCTGAACAACTGAAAAAGACACCACCCTTCAAACTCTTTGTCTTCTCCGACTACAGCCCCGCATGCACACAGCTTGAACAAGTGGAGAGATCCACAGCCTGACAGGCCCGTGCCTAGTTATGATTTTGAAGGCTATGATTGGACAATTGCTGTTTGCAGAAGGGGGTTTATCGAACAGTCAGTTACAATCTGCCATTAATTTTTAATGTGTAGCTGAAAAATTGTTACCCTCATGCCACTTTTCTGTCATAAATGGCACTGATTGTGGTATAAGCCTGAAAAACTACAGCGGTGTGTAAAAAACAGAATCCTCTCTCTCTCTCTCTCTCTCTCTCTTTCTCTCAGGATATTTTAACAAGGTGCTGACAAGAAAAATGATAATGATGTGTCTGTCATGATGCAGAGCTCGGTAAATTTATCATGATGGCAGGTGACTGATGGTCTGGTATCCTCCATTGGCCAAACCATGAATTCTTTCCCTGAACATTCAATGCACACACACACACACGCACACACACGCACACACACACTTAAAAGTCAGGGTGCCTAAAATCACTCAGCACAGGTACAAGCAGGTAAATCACATCCTTCCTCAGCTTGATGCTCATTGTTCACTGACATCTGTCTTCCATTTGCAGCATGGAAGCCATGGAGTCGTTACGGTAACCTTTACAAACTGTCAACTACTGTACTGTGACTGTAACTTTGAAATGTATGACATGGATGATGTAATCATTCCTCTTTCTCTGCATACTGATATGTAGGCTACATCAGAGTATCCACCAAGGTCATCATTGTTTCTGGAATAAGCACATTTGTTCTGCTGTAAAAGCTGCAGTGTGATACTGACATGAAAGCCGCTGGTGTTTATATACGTATATGTTAAAATGATGATGAATCATTTTGTTGTTCAGCCTCAAGCATGTAAGCCTTTGTTATTGTGTGTCTCAATAATTCCTCTGCTTCTGTTAAGAGATATTTGAATGGCTAAGCAAAAGTCGACTTCACTGGCTTGACTTGTTTACAACAAAAACAAATTTTTTGCTATTGTTTTAATTAATTTTCTTCCTCTATTTTCTACTATACACTCCAAAATCAGGTGATATGGATAGGGAATAAAAATATGCTTTTAATGAATATTTAAACATTGAATTTTATCAATTCGGGGTGTCGGTTAGCTGAGAGCATCCACCCCATGTACAAAGGCTCAGTCCTTGCTGCAGCGGCCCAGGGTTCGAATCCGACCTGCGGCACTTTGCTGCATGTTGTTCTCCATCTCTCTCTACTCACATTCCTGTTGCTCTTCAGCTGTCTCTGTCAAAAATATAGCTTGAAAATGCCAAAAAAATATAAAAAAATAAAAAATTATTAATTCAATTTACAGTTAAATTTCATTTACATAGCACCAAATCATAACAGATGTCATCTCATAACATGTATCATATAAAGCAGATCTAGACTGTACTTCTTATAATATTATTTACAGAGCACTTGGTGACATTGACAAGGAACAACATCCTTTTAAGAGGCAGAAACCTCGAGCAGAACCTGGCTCATGGTCATCTGCCACGACCCGCTGAGTTAGAGAGGGAGATGGGGAGAGGGGTAGATAGATAGTTAGAGAGAGGTAAAGAGTGATGCACAGAAGCAATAATGAGAATGATAAGTATAATTTTAAGGAAAATATTACGGAAGACTGGAAGGGACATGGAGAAAAAAAAAATGAATGGCAGTGTAGTTTTGCGTTATCTCGCAAAGATTTGCAGCTGAGGTTGCCCATAGATGGCATAGACATATATACATAGACGCTGCATTGAGCGCTGAATCGTAGGTCGACGTCGCCGCCATATTGGAAATGGCAGGTCTGCCCGTAAACTAATACAAGGAAATGGACTGAACTTCATAAAGCGCCTTTCTACAAAGTTCTTTAAGTTAATGTCTCTTATACACCCATTCACACACACACTAATATAGAGCACTAACGTGTACATACATACACATACACATACACACACACACACACATATATATATCTTAATATCTATATCTATATATATATATATATCTATATATATATATATATTATATATACACACACACACACACACACATATACATACTACATATAGTACACACACCACACACACACACACATATATATATATACATATATATATATATATATATATGTGTGTGTGTGTGTGTGTGTGTGTGCGTGTATATGTATGTATATATGTTCACGTGTAATGCTCTTTATTCAGAAAAACCCTCATGTCACATCTACATTTCAGGATCTGGTTATTATAGACACGATTAAATGTTAGATATAAATATTTCAATATTTATCATCACAGTAACAGTGTTACACACATTAGTAGCTGTAGAACACTCGCATTAGTTACATACGTTTTTTGGTGGGCTGTTTGTCTCCCAGATATATTATAATATTTATTAACTTAAAGAACTTTGTAGAAGGCGCTTTATGAAGTTCAGTCCATTTTCCTGTATTAGTTTACGGGCAGACCTGCCATTTCCAATATGGCGGACACGTTGACGTATTGCGACCAACGACCAACCCGCTCAATGCGGCGTCTATGTATATATGTCTATGTATATATGTCCATGATAGACAGATTACTGCATGGGCAAAGTGGGCGTGTGCTCAGGGCCCCAGAGCCAATAGGGGCCCTGGGCCTTCAGAGTGTTTTTTTTTTTTTTTTTTTTTGTAGAATAAAAAATATATGGTTTTGTATAATATAAAACAATAATGAAATCATTGAATGTTTCAGAAATTATATTAACGAGTAATGTGTGTAACGCAATGACATACGTACGCCCGCCGGGGTCAAACCCGCGTTTTTTAAAATGGAGAAGCAGGCGCTCAGTGGTTCAGCGAAAAGAAAACAAAGAAACCAAAAAAAAGCCAAAGATGCTGCTTTGGTGCAACAAATACCATCCACCTCAACATTGTTTCCCCAGAAAACCGAGGCAAGTGATGGTACTCAAAACAGCGGAGCCAGGACTACACCTCAACCGCTCCGACTACCAGCAGGATGCTAACCGCTGCTAGCTCAAGTTCACCGGCGACGTTGGTCGTGGTAAAGCGGCCCGCTCTCCTATGGACACCGTCCGGACCAGAACTATGGCGGACAGCAGCCAACGGACAACGGCAGCCTGACCTTCGTCTGATCACATCGCTAGGGAGGATGAGGCGGCGGAGACGGCCGTTTTCGCAAAATGACCAGGATAAAAAATGAACTTCGGACAAAATGACCCAGAGACGCCTGAACGTCTGTCACTCATGACCATAGAAGCCGAACTGGTCCGGGAGTTGGAGTTTGATGACATTATCCCGGACTTTTTTTTTTATCGAGGAAGGCCAGAAAAAGATGATGCAGGTGAGTCTGATTCATGTCTGAATGTGTTTAAGGCTGGTATGTGATTGGAGGATGAGCGAAGGGGCGGGAAGTGTGAAAACTGATAGTTTGAAGTTGTTGTGTGTTGTTGTTGTGTTGTCTGGTTACAGCCGACAGTAACCGTTAATGTTCCAGGCAATAAACGGACGTTTTCGACTAACTCATCTCATGGTAACCTCATCTCTACAACGTCCTGGCGGATGTTACAATAATGTCTGTGCAGCGAGAATGAAAACGTGAAGTCCATCATTGTGTGGCTATGATACGTGCATCAGTGCTGGTATAGGTGGTATAGCAGCGCCCGTTTTTTTGTGGCTGTGTGTTGCCCGGTGTCGTTATGGGAACAGCGTCTTTGTGCGTGCTGTTTGCGGTCCAGGGCCCGTGGTCTGATAAGTGGTCCCCAACCCCCGGGCCGCGGACGGTACCGGTCCGTGGATCAATCCAGTACCGGGCCGCACAAGAGTAATTAGTTATTCTGTTTTATTTATACGCATTTCGAAAAAAAAAAAGTTTACATAAAAGGACCGCTCGACTTAGACTGGACTGTATAAAGGGGACTTACACTTCATCCCAGTCGAGCGGCTCTTTTATTTGAGACCCCCCCCCCCCCCCCACCCCCCCCCCGTTGACCGTCCGCAGTTGGAAAAGGTTGGGGACCTGGGGACCATGCCTGGTCCTGATAATCCGTCTGTGAGGTTGCCACTGACCTGCCGCGGCAGTTGCCGGTGTCTGGGTATCTGTTGTAGTTATATGTTACTGTCTGACTATTAGTGTTTAATCGTGGGTCTCTAACCTGGTTATATTAAATAACACAAACAGAGGCGAGGAGTAAGGAGTAGGAGTAATCACCTCGAGTGCTGCAGTCTAATAGTCGAGCACTGAGTGCTCGATCAGTACACTACAGTATCTGTCGACAGTCATCAGTGTTGTATTAAACTCGCTGGAAGTAGCATTTCAATTACGTGATTTCCACATAAATTTAGAAGGTTTTCTTAAATGAATCTCTCAACCGCTGCAGCTGCCACTGAAATGCCAAGGCAGTTTTGGAGTCTGGGGTTATGGGCATCTGTTTTTTTTTATTTTTTATTTTTATTTGCAATTATTTTAATCTCTTAACATTGTCTCAACCGCTGCCTCTGACGTGCTGCTGTGCTGCTCTGCGAGCATTGTAAAAACGTTGTTGGATTGCTAAAATATAAAAATTAAATTGAACAAAAAAATATTTAGTTGAAGGTCTGGTAATTGGAGAAATGCTAATAGTTATGAAACGAACAAAACAGACCCTGGCTCTAGATTGGACCCCTTTTGCAAGTTTCACAGACCAAGTTTCCTCAATTCATGCTTAGAAGGGGAGGAGGCCTGCTTGTATTCGTTGTGTTGCCATCTGCAACTTCACCACTAGATGCCATATTAACTCCTGCCACGTCGGCTTCCTTAATGTAACTGGATAAAGTGAAATCTGTCTAAAAACATAATTGCACTCCTTATTCTGGATTTAGTTCTGCTCACAGGCGTCCAAGGTTGATGTTTCTTGGCATTTTTGACAAATTGTCTGCTCCATTTCTGTCAAACCGGAGGACACAGTTTCACTTCGTATGTCTGCTGACTTCAATACTGAAGCTGTGTGCATTGAACACAAAACTTCGCCCACCGAAAACTCCTAACTAGGTTCAAAATGGACCACATTAAATGCAGAAACTTGGCAGACTGGCATCATTAGTGCTACTAACTATACCATAATAAAACTCAACACAATTGTGTATCCCAAAAGCAGTATTCAGGATAAAGTGTAGTATCCTTCACCACACAGACATGTTTTTATACTTATTTTGTTTCCTTACACCATAAGTCTGAAATTTAGTAGAAAAAGGAACTGTAAATTCGTGAGGAGAACAGAGGAGGACACTGCCAAACATTTTCTTTGACATGTGCTTAATATCACAAGCTGGCTTTCATTAACAGTTTTATTATCTTTGACGTTGAATTTCTACATGATTGGCAGTGACATCTTGTGTCAAACTGAGGGTAGCTTTTAATTGACCAGCATAAGCCCAATCTCGTCTGAAGCGGTGTTTTTTTTTAGAACCTTTGGATCATTTCCAGCCTCAAACACAGTAAAACTTTTGTCAATCTGAGAAAATATGGTGAGGATCATATCTTAGCATTTGTAAGGGAGGATTTTTAACGTTATCAGCATCATAAATAAGTCTTTTATATAACAAATGAATTCTGAATGTATGGCACTATGGCTGTATGTCCACTTGCAATATGACACACACAAACTGTGGGACTAAAAATAAAAACTTTATTTCTAAATAATCCACAACATGGAGCATACTCAGCTCGTATGAACTCTCGTGTGTTCTCCGCTTCTTATCATTACACATATAGAATGCTACCTCAATCCCCAGAACGCAAACAACACACTGGTTTACATCAACTCCGCTGCGACATGTCAGTAAAACAACAACAGGTTTTGGCAAGTGCCAACAATAACTGGAGCAACCTTATCAGATTCACAACAACGCCTGAGGAATCCCATCACATGGTGCCTTCTTCTAATTTGTTGGAAAATGAAGATCAGGAAATCATGGTCCATCTTTTGCCACCAGAAAAAGATGTTTCATTTGGATGAAATGAAGCCTCTGGCTGGAAATGTTGATACAGATTTTGAGTAGTAACCGGTTCGAACCTAGCTTTTATTGTAATGATCTTTAAAAACATGTTGTACCATACTGCACTTCTTCACCTATTCAGAGAATTTTTATTCAAATTTTGTGTTCTCTAAAATATACAGCGCATTGGAATATAATTTTTCTTTAGTTTTTTATTGTGGAAGTGGAATTATGTACGTAAATCAGGGATTGTGTTCCGCCTACTGTTGTGTCCTGCTTGACGTCCACTGAGTATTATATTATTATCATTATCATTATTATTAGTATTAGTAGTAGTATGTTATTATTAATATTAATTATTATTATAATTAAATTATTATTTATGAATAATATCATCAATCATAGTCTACAGAAACCTGGAAGGGACATGGAAAAAAAAACTGTGTACTTTTGCGTTATCTCGCAAAGTTTTCAAGATCTGTGGAATCTTGCGTTGTTTTACGATATTTCAAGGCTGGCTCAATTCCTGGCACGGCAGTTGCTGGTGTCTGGTATCCACCA